>NW_020527545.1:0-100000 GCF_003368295.1 Carassius auratus | reverse complement strand
ATTTCAAGCACTCATAAAAATCTTTGCTTTATAGGTTTGCTCACTCTTTCAGTTTATTTCTGTTTACAGTCAATCTGACCATTACTGTATTAAGTTTCAAATATTTCTACTGTATAGTTTTGGAGAAAACTAAAGCCAAAATCAACCCCAAGCATCTAAGTGCATAAGCACTTCACATCATGTGCCATTTTCAAGCACTCATAAAAATCTTTGCTTTATAGGTTTGCTCGTTCTTTAAGTTTATTTCTGTTTACAGTCAATCTGACCATTACTCTATCAAGTTGCAAATATTTCTACTGTATAGTTTTGGAGAAAACTGAAGCCAAAATCAACCCCAAGCATCTAAGTGCATACGCACTTTGCATCATGTCCCATATTCAACCACTCATAAAAATCTTTGCTTTATAGGTTTGTTCGTTCTTTCAGTTTATTTTTGTTTACAGACAATCTGACCATTACTGTATTAAGTTTCAAATATTTCTACTGTATAGTTTTGGAGAAAACTGAAGCCAAAATCAACCCCAAGCATCTAAGTGCATACGCACTTTACATCATGTACCATTTCAAGCACTCATAAAAATCTTTGCTTTATAGGTTTGCTCACTCTTTCAGTTTATTTCTGTTTACAGTCAATCTGACCATTACTGTATTAAGTTTCAAATATTTCTACTGTATAGTTTTGGAGAAAACTAAAGCCAAAATCAACCCCAAGCATCTAAGTGCATAAGCACTTTACATCATGTGCCATTTTCAACCACTCATAAAAATCTTTGCTTTATAGGTTTGCTCGTTCTTTCAGTTTATTTCTGTTTACAGTCAATCTGACCATTACTGTATTAAGTTTAAATATTTCTACTGTATAGTTTTGGAGAAAACTAAAACCAAATTCACCCCAAGCATCTAAGTACATAAACACTTATCCAGTTTTCAAGCACTAATAAATATCTTTGATTTATAGGTTTGCTTAGGCCAGTGGAAGACCAAATTTTGGTTACTTACCCTGTTGTCCAACAACAGTCAAATTCTAGCAACTGTGGCTTGTTTGCAATAGTATTTGCAATGAAGTCATGGTTGAATGTACTTCATGCAAGAGGTGGTATCATCCGAACTGTGCACAGATACCCCAAAATGCAATTACTGGGGATGATGACTGGCACTGCCCCAATTGTACTGGCAAAATCTAAGCCAATGTGGGAAGTAAAATGTGTGTATGGGAAGTATGGTTCATTACTATTTACATTACTATTTACTATATACATTGCTTTACATGTTTAAATTGTTATTGTTTCAGTAGTATTTAAATTGTTTTCAATTCATTTTAATATAGCCATGTAAAGTTAAGTTTTGCAAATGTCAAGTGTGAAGTAATTTTATTAGTACTTTAAGTATTTTAAAATTTTCATTATATGCACAGTCTCAGGGATACATCTTTTTATTTATGTTTGTGAATGTCTTTTTTTCTGTTTAAACAGTTTGTGAAGTCAGTTGCACTTGTTAGTGTAATTAAATGTTTTATGTTAAATAAAATAAAATGGCTTCAATACACAAATTGTTTTTTTTTATATATATATATATATCCTACAGTTCCCTTTCAGTCGGTCACTCTCGACGCCACGTCGGATGACCGACGAATATGGGATATCGCTTCGATAGACCAATCTACTTCGAGTGTAAACTAAACGAGCCAATGCACATTGGCATGCAATTATTGCATCCAGCTGCCGCTGATCACTGCGTGAGTATAAGAGGGCAGCAGGTGCAATGCATACCAGCTTTTCGCTTCGGAGCCGAGCGTTAGTATCGCTCTGCTCAACTGTGTCTGCTGTGAACTACGGGTTCAGCACGCTCTCGGAAGCTTCGTGTGTTGGCGAGACGGCGCTTCAGCGGTGGTCGTTCTTGTGTCGAGTGGATTTGCACACTTCAGGTTGCACTACCCCTGTCGTGTTGCAAGCGGCCATCTCCCCTGTGCGCCTCAGCACTGAAAGAGCATTTCCTAAAAGAGCAAATTCTCTCTAAAAGAGCTTCACGGGTGCGTCTTTGTAAAGACGACGGATCGTCCTTATAAGGATGCCGTTTCACCCGTGCGTTTCTGGGTGCGGTCGTTACCTGGCACCGGGTGATGGTCACGATCGCTGCCTCACGTGTCTGGGCGTCGAGCACGCTGAGGTGGCTTTCGTGGATGAGTCATGTTCTCACTGCGGGAATATGACCATCTCGGAGCTGCAAACCAGGCTCCGCTACCTTCAGGGGGGCGGAGTCCCGTTGCCGCGGCCGCGATCTGGGGCTCGTTCTGGCGGCCGACAGACGAGAACCACTTCCGGCAGTAGCGCGAGTGGTTTGAGGATCACAGTGGTGGCAAACCCCGCAGGGAACCAACCCTCTGGGGACCATCACTCCTCTAGCACCTCCGATCCAGTGCGATGTCCACATTAGTGGTCCAGGAGCGCCATCTGTGGCTGGGTCTGGCAGACATGAGGGACACCGACAAGGTCCGGTTTCTCAATGCCCCTGTGTCCCAGACCGGCCTCTTCGGCGACGCAGTCGAGATTTTGGCCCAGCAATTCTCGGCTGCCCAGAAGCAGACTGAGGCGATCCGACACATCCTGCCCCGGCGGGCAGCTGCTGCTATCTCTACCCACCCGCCGGCTGCAGTGCCCCAGCCTGCTCGTCGCCGAGGGCAGCCCCCTGCATCCGCCCCTGCTCACGCGTCGCATCTGCAGCAGCCTCCAAGTGGTGCCGTTGAGCTGGGCACAGGCAGGCTGCCCCTCCCGTCCTGGCCCCCGTCAAACCTGACGGTAAGCAGAAGAGCAAGAGGCCCTGGGACGGGTGACCCAGAGAGAGGTAGCTGCTTTCTGGGGGATGGTGTAGGCACCTCTCCCTCCCCTGGAGGAGGGCCAGGCGGAGAATTTGGAAATCTCGACAGGAGAGTAGTTTCCTCCCTCTCTGGGTCCCAGGAGGGCACGGAGAGTTGCGGACGGCCAAGCACCGGACCTCACTCATCCTCCTCCTTCGCCAGATGGCAGCTGCGGGCGGTTCGAGAGCGTCAACAAAGGCCCTACTCACGCACCCTCTGCCAACCCGTGGAACCAGGTGAGCCCTGCACCCCACACTCGCACCACACTCCGGCCTGCTCACAAGCCGCCCGAGTTGGGCCCCTGTGTTCCACCTCGCTGCCCCACTGCGGGTACGGCTGTGGTTCTGTTGGTCCCGCTTGTACGGTTCTTAGGCGCCTGGTCAGCGCTACCCAGCCCGTCTCGCTGGCTTCTGCGAACCATCAGCCTCGGCTATGCGATTCAGATCGCCCGGCTTCCCCCCAAGCTCTGCGGTGTCCGCTTCACTACAGTGGAAGCGTCCGATGCCCCTGTCTTGCGGAAAGAGATCGCAGTCCTACTGGCGAAAGCCGCGATAGAGCCGGTCCCTCCAGCCGATATGAGGAAGGGGCTTTACAGCCCGTACCTCATTGTACCCAAGAAAAGCGGTGGGTTACGACCGGTCTTGGATCTGCGAGTTTTGAATCGGGCCCTCTATCGGCTACAGTTCAAAATGTTGACACAGAAATGCATTTTCAGGTGCGTCCGTCCCCAAGATTGGTTTGCAGCGATCGACCTGAAGGACGTGTACTTTCATGTGTCCATACTTCCGCGCCACAGACCTTTTCTGTGGCTTGCGTTCGAAGGACTAGCATATCAGTACAAGGTCCTGCCCTTCCGGCTGTCCCAGTCTCCCTGTGTCTTCACGGAAGTCACGGAGGCAGCTCTCGTTCCTCTCAGAGAGCAGAGTGTTCGCATTCTCAATTGGCTGATACTAGCACAGTCTCGAGATCAGTTGTGCGAGCACAGGGATGTGGTGCTCCGGCACCTGAGCCTGTTGGGCCTTCAGGTCAGCTGGGAAAAGAGCAAACTCTCACCATTGCAGAGGATCTCTTTTCTCGGTATGGAGTTGGATTCGGTCGAACAGACAGCACGCCTCACAGAGGAACGTGCGCGGTCGGTGCTAGCCTGCTTGAATACGTCCAAGAGCAGGACGGCGGTCCCACTGAAACTCTTTCAGAGGCTCCTGGGGCATATGGTGGCCACAGCGGCACTTACACTGCTCGGCCTATCACATATGAGAACGCTCCGGCACTGGCTTTATGGCCGAGTCCCGAGGTGGGCGTGGAAGCGCGGCACTCACCGGGTCCAAGTTACACCGGCCTGTCGCCAAACCCTCACTCCGTGGTCAGATCTGGCATTCCTATGGGCAGGGGTGCCCCTAGAGCAGATCTCCAGGCATGCTGTGGTTTACACGCATGCTTCCACCACCGCCGGGGGGGCCACGTACAACGGGCATGCAGTCTCAGGGGTTTGGACGGGCCCGCAGCTGCAGTGGCACATCAATTGTCTAGAGTTGTTAGCAACGCACCTTGCCTTGAACCGTCTCAAAGGTCTCTTACGAGGCAAGCCTGTGCTGGTCCGATTGGACAACACTGCGACTGTTGCGTACATCAACCACCAAGGTGGTCTGCGCTCTCGTCGCATCTTGCAACTCGCCCGCCACCTCCTCCTTTGGAGTCAGAAGGTTCTGAGGTCACTTCGTGCTGTTCACATTCCAGGCCTGCTCAGTCGTACAGCCGACGAGCTGTCTTGAGCAATGCTCCCGGGAGAATGGCGACTCCATCCCCTGACGGTCCAGCTGATTTGGAGGCGGTTCAGAGCCGCTCAGGTAGACCTGTTTGCTGCTCCAGAGACCTCTCACTGCCAGGCTTTCTACTCCCTGACCGAGGGAACTCTCGGCACGGACGCACTGGCACACAGCTGGCCGTGGGACCTACGCAAGTATGCGTTTCCCCCAGTGAGCCTTCTCGCACAGACGTTGTGCAAAGTCCAGGAGGACGAGGAGCAAGTCTTACTAGTAGCGCCATATTGGCCTACTCGGACCTGGTTCCCCGAACTAGTGCTCCTCTCGACAGCCCCTCCTTGGCTGGTTCCTCTGAGGAGGGATTTACTGACTCAGAGACGGGCACCATTTGGCACCCGCGTCCAGACCTTTGGAAACTCCATGTTTGGTCCCTGGACGGGACGCGGAGGTTCCCGATTGCGGCCGTGCTATCCTTTGCAGCAGCAAGGGTTGGAGCGAAGGCTGTCTCCCTCCACCCTCAAAGTCCAGGTTGCCGCTATTGCTGCGTACCATGACCCTGTGAATGGGAAGTCTTTGGGTAAGCATGACCTCATCATCAGGTTCCTTAGAGGGGCCAGGAGGTTAAATCCATCCCGGCCCCCCTGTATACCCTCTTGGGACCTGTCTCTAGTGCTTAAATCACTACAGCAGGGCCCATTCGAGCCTTTGCATTCAGTTGAGCTAAAGTTTCTTTCATTGAAAACTGTGCTCCTGCTTGCACTGGCCTCCATCAAGAGGGTAGGGGACCTGCATGCATTTTCGGTCAACGATTCGTGCCTAGAGTTCGGGCCGGCTGACTCCCAGGTAATCCTGAGGCCCCGGCCTGGCTACGTGCCCAAGGTTCCCACTACACCCTTCAAAGACCAAGTGGTGAACCTGCAAGCGCTGCCCCTGGAGGAGGCAGACCCAGCCCTGGCTTTGCTTTGTCCTGTTCGAGCATTAAGGTGCTACGTGGACCGGACGCAAAGCTTCAGGACCTCAGACCAGCTCTTTGTCTGTTACGGAGGCCGGCAGAAGGGGAATGCCGTCTCTAAGCAGAGGATGGCCCACTGGATTGTGGATGCCATAACCCTGGCTTATCAGGCTCAGGATGTGCCCTGCCCGTTCAGGCTTCGAGCTCACTCAACTAGAAGTGTTGCATCCTCCTGGGCGCTGGCTCTTGGCGCCTCGCTGACAGATATTTCTAGAGCTGCGGGCTGGGCGACCCCTAACACGTTCGCTAGGTTCTATAGCCTTCGTGTAGAGCCGGTATCCTCCTGTGTTCTCACCTCAAACGGGTAGTGGCACTGAGAGGCCCCGGTTAGTGTCGGCTTGCTAAACTGCTCCAGAGTGTCCGAACTGTAGACCCTGTTGAGTTCCTCCATCACCCTAGGCAGCTGGACGCGGCGGAACGTCCGGCGCCAGGTCTTCATGATGAATCCGTGAGAACCATGGAAGGCTGGGCTCCATATTGAGACCTAAGCGGTACTCGTATGTGTATAGTCCACGGTATAGCCTTAGAGCCCGTGTTTCCCCGGCAGACTTCTGCCTTCCCAAGAGGGTTTTAATCACCTCAAATTTCTCCGTATACTCCTAAACGGATGCTATATGTGTATTTGCCTCCGAGACCTCCTTCGGGAAGGATGGGGCTTCCGCAGCGTCCCGGCTCCAAGCGGACCGGGTACGTTTTCCCAGTGTTATCCAATCTCACCCAGTGAGGTAGTGCTTTGACAATGGTGAGTGGAGCTACTTGTTCTGAGCCCCGGCCTACACCTAATAGGGGCGCAGGCGGCTCGCACAGGGCACTGGAAGGGGCAGCACCCATGGCGCTTTGATAGGGATCTCATATTCGTCGGTCATCCGACGTGGCGTCGAGAGTGACCGACTGAAAGGGAACGTCTCGGTTACGTATGGTAACCCTCGTTCCCTGAAGGAGGGAACGGAGACGCCACATCCCGTCGCCATGGTTGCTGTACCGCCGCTGAGCTGCCGGGTTCCCGGCTCGGCTCCTCAGCGAAAAACTGGTATGCATTGCACCTGCTGCCCTCTTATACTCACGCAGTGATCAGCGGCAGCTGGATGCAATAATTGCATGCCAATGTGCATTGGCTCGTTTAGTTTACACTCGAAGTAGATTGGTCTATCGAAGCGATATCCCATATTCGTCGGTCATCCGACGTGGCGTCTCCGTTCCCTCCTTCAGGGAACGAGGGTTACCATACGTAACCGAGACGTATCTCACTAGATATATGAAAGATATAAAGCAAACTACACTTTCTAACAAAAATTTTAAATGAATCACTTGGTCTTAAAACTTCATTTTCAGAAATAAACGTACATTTTCTTGTGATAAACAGGCTGAATGAAACTATGAATGTTGTTTATTAGAAATGCTCTAAGGTGTTAAGGTAAAACAGAAGATCTCTACTGTAGTTGTATTATGAATTTAAGTTGAAAGGAAACATGAAAACAATCAGTCAACTGTCTGTAAATGGCTTAGTCCAGACTTAAAGCTTTTTATGTTTTTCAAAATTGTGCATGATTTAATTATTTAGAAAACTGTAAAAGCAATCAATTGACAGAATAAGAAAACCTATGAAGGAACTAATTTTATGAGTGTTTGAAAATGGGACATGGTGTGAAAGTGCTTATATACTTAGATGCTTGGGGTGAGTTTGGCTTTAGTTTTCTCCAAAACTATACAGTAGAAACATATGAAAATTAAAACATTAACGGTCAGAGTGACTGTGAATAGGAATAAACTAAAAGAAAGAGCAAACCTATAAAGCAAAGATTTTTATTAGTGCTTGAAAATTGGATATGGTGTAAAAGTGCTTATGCGCTTAGATGCTTGGGGTGACTTTGTTTTTAGTTTTCTCCAAAACTATAAAGTAAAATTATTTAAAAAATAATACAGTAATGATCATATTGACTGTAAACAGAAATAAACTGAAAGAACGAGCAAACCTATAAAGCAAAGATTTTTATGAGTGCTTGAAAATGGCACATGATGCAAAGTGCTTATGCACTTAGATGCTTGGGGTTGATTTTGGCTTTAGTTTTCTCCAAAACTATACAGTAGAAATATTTGAAACTTGATACAGTAATGGTCAGATTGACTGTAAACAGAAATAAACTGAAAGAACGAGCAAACCTATAAAGCAAAGGTTTTTATGAGTGCTTGAAAATGGGACATGATGTAAAGTGCTTATGCACTTCGATGCTTGGGGTTGATTTTGTCTTTAGTTTTCTCCAAAACTATACAGTAGAATTATTTAAAAATGAATACAGTAATGGTCAGATTGACTGTAAACATAAATAAACTGAAAGAATGAGCAAACCTATAAAGCAAAGATATTTATTAGTGCTTGAAAACTGGATAAGTATTTTTGTACTTTGATGCTTGGGGTGAATTTGGTTTTAGTTTTCTCCAAAACTATACAAGAGAAATATTTGAAACTTGATACAGTAATGGTCAGATTGACTGTTAACAGAAATAAACAGAAAGAACGAGCAAACCTATAAAGCAAAGATTTTTATGAGTGGTTGAAAATGGGACATGAGGCAAAGTGCTTATGCACTTAGATGCTTGGGGTTGATTTTGGCTTCAGTTTTCTCCAAAACTATACAGTAGAAATATTTGAAACTTAATACAGTAATGGTCAGATTGACTGTAAACAGAAATAAACTGAAAGAATGAGCAAACCTATAAAGCAAAGATATTTATTAGTGCTTGAAAACTGGATAAGTATTTTTGTACTTTGATGCTTGGGGTGAATTTGGTTTTAGTTTTCTCCAAAACTATACAGTAGAAATATTTGAAACTTAATACAGTAATGGTCAGATTGACTGTAAACAGAAATAAACTGAAAGAGTGAGCAAACCTATAAAAGAAAGATTTTTATGAGTGCTTGAAAATGGCACATGATGTAAAGTGCTTATGCACTTAGATGCTTGGGGTTGATTTTGGCTTCAGTTATCTCCAAAACTATACAGTAGAAATATTTGCAACTTGATAGAGTAATGGTCAGATTGACTGTAAACAGAAATAAACTGAAAGAACGAGCAAACCTATGAAGCAAAGATTTTTATGAGTGCTTGAAATGGCACATGATGTAAAGTGCTTATGCACTTAGATGCTTGGGGTTGATTGTGGCTTCATTTTTCTCCAAAACTATACAGTAGAAATATTTGAAACTTAATACAGTAATGGTCAGATTGTCTGTAAACAGAAATAAACTGAAAGAACGAGCAAACCTATAAAGCAAAGATTTTTATGAGTGTTTGAAAATAGGAAATTATGTAAAGTGCTTATGCACTTAGATGCTTGGGGTTGATTTTGGCTTTAGTTTTCTACAAAACTATACAGTAGAAATCTTTGAAACCTAATACAGTAATGGTAAGATTGACTGTAAACAGAAATAAACAGAAAGAACGAGCAAACCTATAAAGCAAAGATTTTTATGAGTGCTTGAAAATGGCACATGATGTAAAGTGCGTATGCACTTAGATGCTTGGGGTTGAGTTTGGCTTCAGTTTTCTCCAAAACTATACATTAGAAATATTTGAAACTTAATACAGTAATGGTCAGATTGTCTGTAAACAAAAATAAACTGAAAGAACGAGCAAACCTATAAAGCAAAGATTTTTATGAGTGGTTGAATATGGGACATGATGCAAAGTGCGTATGCACTTAGATGCTTGGGGTTGATTTTGGCTTCAGTTTTCTCCAAAACTATACAGTAGAAATATTTGAAACTTAATACAGTAATGGTCAGATTGTCTGTAAACAAAAATAAACTGAAAGAACGAGCAAACCTATACAGCAAAGATTTTTATGAGTGCTTGGAAACTGGATAAGTGTTTATGTACTTAGATGCTTGGGGTGAATTTGGCTTTAGTTTTCTCCAAAACTACAGTATTGTTCAAAATAATAGCAGTACAATGTGACTAACCAGAATAATCAAGGTTTTTCGTATATTTTTTTATTGCTACGTGGCAAACAAGTTACCAGTAGGTTCAGTAGATTCTCAGAAAAAAAATGAGACCCAGCATTCATGATATGCACGCTCTTAAGGCTGTGCAATTGGGCAATTAGTTGAATTAGTTGAAAGGGGTGTGTTCAAAAAAATAGCAGTGTGGCATTCAATCACTGAGGTCATCAATTTTGTGAAGAAACAGGTATGAATCAGGTGGCCCCTATTTAAGGATGAAGCCAACACTTGTTGAACATGCATTTGAAAGCTGAGGAAAATGGGTCGTTCAAGACATTGTTCAGAAGAACAGCGTACTTTGATTAAAAAGTTGATTAGAGAGGGGAAAACCTATAAAGAGGTGCAAAAAATGATAGGCTGTTCAGCTAAAATGATCTCCAATGCCTTAAAATGGAGAGCAAAACCAGAGAGACGTGGAAGAAAACGGAAGACAACCATCAAAATGGATAGAAGAATAACCAGAATGGCAAAGGCTCAGCCAATGATCACCTCCAGGATGATCAAAGACAGTCTGGAGTTACCTGTAAGTACTGTGACAGTTAGAAGACGTCTGTGTGAAGCTAATCTATTTTCAAGAATCCCCCGCAAAGTCCCTCTGTTAAAAAAAAGGCATGTGCAGAAGAGGTTACAATTTGCCAAAGAACACATCAACAGGCCTAAAGAGAAATGGAGGAACATTTTGTGGACTGATGAGAGTAAAATTGTTCTTTTGGGGTCCAAGGGCCACAGGCAGTTTGTTAGACGACCCCCAAACTCTGAATTCAAGCCACAGTACACAGTGAAGACAGTGAAGCATGGAAGTGCAAGCATCATGATATGGGCATGTTTCTCCTACTATGGTGTTGGGCCTATTTATCGCATACCAGGGATCATGGATCAGTTTGCATATGTTAAAATACTTGAAGAGGTCATGTTGCCCTATGCTGAAGAGGACATGCCCTTGAAATGGTTGTTTCAACAAGACAATGACCCAAAACACACTAGTAAACATGCAAAGTCTTGGTTCCAAACCAACAAAATTAATGTTATGGAGTGGCCAGCCCAATCTCCAGACCTTAATCCAATTGAGAACTTGTGGGGTGATATCAAAAATGCTGTTTCGGAAGCAAAACCAAGAAATGTGAATGAATTGTGGAATGTTGTTAAAGAATCATGGAGTGGAATAACAGCTGAGAGGTGCCACAAGTTGGTTGACTCCATGCCACACAGATGTCAAGCAGTTTTAAAAAACTGTGGTCATACAACTAAATATTAGTTTACTGATTCACAGGATTGCTAAATCCCAGAAAAAAAAAAAAAATGTTTGTACAAAATAGTTTTGAGTTTGTACAGTCAAAGGTAGACACTGCTATTTTTTTGAACACACCCCTTTCAACTAATTGCCCAATTGCACAGCCTTAAGAGCGTGCATATCATGAATGCTGGGTCTTGTTTGTTTTCTGACAATCTACTGAACCTACTGGTAACTTGTTTGCCACGTAGCAATAAAAAATATACTAAAAACCTTGATTATTCTGGTTAGTCACATTATACTGCTATTATTTTGAACAATACTGTAGATGCTTGGGGTTGATTTTGGCTTTAGTTTTCTACAAAACTATACAGTAGAAATCTTTGAAACCTAATACAGTAATGGTCAGATTGACTGTAAACAGAAATAAACAGAAAGAACGAGCAAACCTATAAAGCAAAGATTTTTATGAGTGCTTGAAAATGGCACATGATGTAAAGTGCGTATGCACTTAGATGCTTGGGGTTGATTTTGGCTTCAGTTTTCTCCAAAACTATACATTAGAAATATTTGAAACTTAATACAGTAATGGTCAGATTGTCTGTAAACAGAAATAAACTGAAAGAACGAGCAAACCTATAAAGCAAAGATTTTTATGAGTGTTTGAAAATAGGAAATTATGTAAAGTGCGTATGCACTTAGATGCTTGGGGTTGATTTTGGCTTCAGTTTTCTCCAAAACTATACAGTAAAAATATTTGAAACTTAATACAGTAATGGACAGATTGTCTGTAAACAGAAATAAACTGAAAGAACGAGCAAACCTATAAAGCAAAGATTTTTATGAGTGCTTGAAAATGGGACATGATTTAAAGTGCTTATGCACTTATACAGTATTGTTCAAAATAATAGCAGTACAATGTGACTAACCAGAATAATCAAGGTTTTTCGTATATTTTTTTATTGCTACGTGGCAAACAAGTTACCAGTAGGTTCAGTAGATTCTCAGAAAACAAATGAGACCCAGCATTCATGATATGCACGCTCTTAAGGCTGTGCAATTGGGCAATTAGTTGAATTAGTTGAAAGGGGTGTGTTCAAAAAAATAGCAGTGTGGCATTCAATCACTGAGGTCATCAATTTTGTGAAGAAACAGGTGTGAATCAGGTGGCCCCTATTTAAGGATGAAGCCAACACTTGTTGAACATGCATTTGAAAGCTGAGGAAAATGGGTCGTTCAAGACATTGTTCAGAAGAACAGCGTACTTTGATTAAAAAGTTGATTAGAGAGGGGAAAACCTATAAAGAGGTGCAAAAAATGATAGGCTGTTCAGCTAAAATGATCTCCAATGCCTTAAAATGGAGAGCAAAACCAGAGAGACGTGGAAGAAAACGGAAGACAACCATCAAAATGGATAGAAGAATAACCAGAATGGCAAAGGCTCAGCCAATGATCACCTCCAGGATGATCAAAGACAGTCTGGAGTTACCTGTAAGTACTGTGACAGTTAGAAGACGTCTGTGTGAAGCTAATCTATTTTCAAGAATCCCCCGCAAAGTCCCTCTGTTAAAAAAAAGGCATGTGCAGAAGAGGTTACAATTTGCCAAAGAACACATCAACTGGCCTAAAGAGAAATGGAGGAACATTTTGTGGACTGATGAGAGTAAAATTGTTCTTTTTGGGTCCAAGGGCCACAGGCAGTTTGTGAGACGACCCCCAAACTCTGAATTCAAGCCACAGTACACAGTGAAGACAGTGAACCCAGATAGCAAATGACATGTGGCCCAGTTCTGGCCCACATCTCCCATATTCTTCTGGCCCACATACCGCGCGGAATGACGGCGATGACTCAACCTGAGTGTGGCAGCTAGAAGTCAGCCACAATCGGGCCAGACATGGGCCACATCTCAGACATGGCATGGGCCACAACTGGGCCACATCTCAGACATGGCATGGGCCACAACTGGGCCAGACATGGGCCACATCTCAGACAAGGCATGGGCCACAACTGGCCAGACATGGGCCACATCTGGGCCAAATCTCAAAAAATGGCATGGCCCACATCTGGCCCAGATCTAATTATCATATATTAAAGAAAATACTCAAATAACCAGTCAAAAGTGATTTAATAAATATAAAATATTTCATGAATGCATTTAAATGTATAAATAGTAATCAAAACAGGAAACAATACATATTCTAAATACATATTATATAAATAACAAATATAAAATAAAAACAGGCAGGGTCCAGAAGGGGAGGACTGCAAGAAACCAAGGAAGTAGTCCAAACAAAACAAAAAAGGAAACAATAAATATAATACATACATACAATTAAACAGGCAGAGGGTCCAGAAAAGGAGGACTGCCAGAAATCAGTCCAAAGAAAACATTAGACAAGGTCTACATATTATGAACAAGGTTATTATTTATAATATTTAATGAACAAGTGGAGTATCCGATCTATAGTTCAAAAACAGCAGTCCGTTGAAAAAGTGTCAGAACCAGGAAACAGTCAATTTTTTTGTCTTGCCCGACGGCCTCCATCCCTGTCTGCAGAAAGCTGCAGCCATCTCTTTATCCAGTTTTCTACTTCCTGGTCTGTTGCAGTGGAAGTCAAACGGTTTCTTCTGACTGCAGCTACAATGACACATGACCAACAGTAAATAACCAAATTATTATTATGTATTATGAAATCTAACATTTATAGGGAATTGTTTTTTTAGCTGACACCAAACACAAATAAAACAGTAGTTAATTTCAGAAAGCCATACCATTAATTATAGTTTTCAGAGAGGTGTCTTTGAATGCTGCTTTTCCATTGATTCCCCTCCAGTTCATTTGCCGGGCCATGTCATTTGATAGAAGGAAGCTCAGAATCCGCCATACACTTTCCTTTACTGTTGTGCCTCCCCTCAAGGCTAACGTGTTTATCTGTAAAAATAAATGAACAAGCAAACATCATACTTGATTAGAATGTTCAAAAACAGGGTGGGCTTTTACAGTTCAATATAACAGTTAATTTGAAATTATTTAGCCTATAAAAGGATAGTAGAATAACCGTTTCTGTTTTAAAGTGCAAAAGTGCGTCCATCCATCATAAAGTGCTCCACACATCTCTGGGGGGTCGATAGGAATTACGTTTATGAAATCTAACATAGCACTGCGTTCGTGGCTCGACTAGTCTAGACTGTTTTCCAAGATGACGAATGCCTTTAAACGCGTAATGTACTGTCTTTATAAAATATCTTCTTATTAAACTGTCTGTACACTTACAAAGTTCTCAATGCTTCGGTTGGCATTTAGGGACCCTCATTATGCTACTGTGCTAGTGTGAGGCTATTTTGAGCCTAGTTAGTGGTATTAACTAGCGATTTACTTTTTACTTACTCTGAGCCCCATATACTAGCGTTATGAGCTAATCTGTTTTTAGAGATATAACTCTTTACATTCGATTATAATGCAAACGCATCCCAGGGAACGATTGACTCGGTAACCATGTGTTAATTACCCCTAGGTTCATTTTCACCGGAATTGTCCTTTAACAAAGGCTCATTGAAGTGAATGGTTGCTTTAGAATTAGAAAAATAGATAGCTTCCAGCAGACAGGCCCTGGAATATACAGCCAATCACTGCCATTATAAAGCTTGGAAGAGCCAGGACATTATTTTTATATATAACTGATTGTATTTGTCTGAAAGAATAATTTCATATACACCTAGGATGACTTGAGGGTGAGTAAATCATTTGCTAATTTACATTCATTTCAGTTCCTTCAGCAGTAGGAGGAACTTATTCGCAACCAATCAATCTCATTGGTTAGTACCAACTATTACCATACACATTTTGACTTGAGCAAATCAGTTAGAGAGTAAAATTGCCGCTTCTTCACCAAGCCAAACCTCTCTTGTTGCTTAACCATTCCATGTCGAACCGGCCCAGCCAGTACAGATATGATTTTAACATGTGGTTGACTACCTTCTGTACCATGTACAATGAACAAAAGATGAAAACACTGACACAGTTAATTGAGCAGTTAAATTGTTCTATTGAAATATGAAATCTTACCACAGCCGTTTTTGTAGTCTTCCTGCTGCAGCTGCCCCTCCATGACTTGAAGTTGTTGAAAACTTGACAGTGGAAAACAGTCTGTGTTTAATGTTGGGCTGTCTTCTGTAGTTGATAATTTTTTGAGGTCGTAGACCAATTTAACCAATGTTCCCATCTGTTCTTTGATCATTTCTTGGTTTGCAAGAATTTTGCGTATCCAAGCTATAAAAAAAGAAAAAGCTATGAAAAAAAAAAATGCATTACTGTGTTAAAAAAAAAACAGCATAAAAAAAAAAAGTCTGTACCAACCTTCACTGAAACCAGTGTGGGATGATGCTAAAGAAGGGAACACCACAACAATATATTAGTTTGAACATGTTAAATGACAGAAGGAAGAAAAACTTTTACTTTACTTTTGGTTGTACAAAATTTAGTTTAATAGGTTAATGAGTTAAACACGGTCAGTTTTAGAACTTAAATTGTTGTGAAAGATAACGCATGTTGTGTAACAGTATTTTGGATATATGGGTAAACCTGTAATTTTTGAATGCAGTGTTAGTGAACTGACACAGTATTACTTACAACTTAAGACCTCTGCCTCTCCATGTCTAAAGTGTGGGGTGCGATTCCTTGCTGTCAAGGCTAATTAGTGGGAAAGGCCAAAGTTTAACAGTAGATTTTAGCACGTTATATGGGTAAAATATGGGTATGGGTTAAATGGGAAGAAAAGGTTTTATCGTAAATTTACGGGTTACTGATGTCTGTTTCAATGGTGTTGATGTCCTCCTTTGGTTGCTGTGAATTTGTTTTTGGTGCCCTGATGGCATCAAAACAAGCCATAAATAATGTCATCCCTGAATTTGGCTAACATTAGATATTAACACAAAACACAAAGATATAAGCTGTGTCTGAAATCGCTCCCTATCCACTATATAGTGCACTATTTAGGGTGTCGGCCATTTTGTAGTGGTGTCCGAATTCTGATTGAACAACATCATTCCCTACATAAAAACTTAAAGCACAATTTCTCACAATCCAATGCGTAGAGGACTGAGCATGCATGAAAGTGCAGTAGCGAGTGAGCTTAAACCAGAGATTACTTTACAGCTATCTTATTTCTGCTTTAACATTTAATCCTTATTTTTACCATTAATTTATTTATTGAATAAAACGTATTAAAATATTGAGATTATATATTTGACATTACGAAATATTGTTAAGTTAATTTATTAAAATATTATTTAGGCATTAAAACAATGCGTTTTAACTTTTTAAACTAAGGAATTTATGATAATTTGGTGGATGATTTGAAAAATATTCGTTGATCATCTATCATTCGAATGTAATCATAATGGTCGCCTGAGGCGCTCAATGACCCTGTCATCTGTGAGCAGGAGTAAACAATTTCAATTGATGAAACTACAAAGCTGGCACAGAGGTATATGCAAAACGTCAATGACTGTTGTTAATATTATTTATTATATATTATAAGTAACATGTAAGGTAATAGGAGTTTCATCACGTGTGGCGAAGCCTTTACTCCGACAGCTCCAGCTCTCCGACGCGCAGTGTAAACGTCAGCGTCCGAATTCACTCTTTTTTCGTTCACTCCTTGCAGATATAGTGCACTTAAACGCCATACACTATTATAAAGGAATTAGGGAATGAGTGAACGGTTTCAGACACAGCTATAAACATTCTAAGCTTAAAAAAATTAATTATATATATTTATATAAAATCATTTTAAGCCAAAATGGGGGTCAACTTAGGACAAATTGCAACAGAAGCAAACTCAACTTTAAACTTTAAACCAGCCTTTATTAAATATCTTTGCAGAGATGGGGTTTGGGGCTGGGTATGAGATATGAAGAAAAATGAAGTTAATTCGGCCAGCGCTCATATCTGTATTTACATCCTGTTTTCGGTCGAAGTCCATAGTAGTCGATTGTCGAGTTTACTCGGGTGATCATAGGTAACTAAACATATGCGCGTGAATTCGACAATCGATTACTTTGGACTTCAACTGAAAACAGGATGTAAATACAGATATGAGCACTGGCCGAATTAACTTCATTTTTCTTCATATCTTTCACATTTACTGCAGTCAGATTCAGCGCGTTCCCCCCGAAGGAATCACAGCCGTTAGGGCGGGCGTACACTGTGCAAGTTCGGACACTCGGGAGGTCGTGAGATATTGCACACGTTGCGAGTCAGTTTAACTGATAATCGGGTCAAAGCAGCTGGTACATGGCACGACTGTCCTGCATGAATTGTATTCAGAGCCGGTGTTCTGTCGATTTGTCCTACGCTGTCAGATTTTCCTACCTCCCACCAAAACAGTGGGTAGTACAATTCCACAACGAAAATTCTACTGTAAAGTTATGGTTTATTAACGTCTACACCTACCACAACCCTAATCATACCCTTACAGTACTGCAAATACAGTAATTATGTGTTATATTCGCGGTTGTAGCTAAAAGGGATACAGTTACAGGATACCAACAATAAATATTATTTTCTACCAATTAGATTGCGTTTTTATTAAAGTCTACACCTACCCCAGCCCTAAACCTACCCTTACAGTAATGCAGATACATTAAATATCGTTGTTTAGCATAAGACAAAGGACGCGATATTGATGTGCGCGTGCGCAGTAAACCCGCGTAGGAAAATCTGACAGGGTAGGATAAAATGTCAGGACACCGGCAGCAATCACGTGGGCTTTTGCGTTAAACACAGAGACCGTGAAGTTGCGAATGGGAGAGAGAGAAAAGTGTGTGTGTGTGTGTGTGACAGTGAATGCGCACGCTGTATGGTTGCTGCCACTGAGGTATAGCCCCATCCACGTAGTTGTGTATGATTTTGCAATAGGGGACAGCTGGTGAAAAAAGCATGTTTCAATTATCGGGAGGTCCTCGTAACGGCTTGTAATTCCTCTCACACGCTGCAAGCCGCGACCATGCGAGCCTCACCAATTCCACTCGATTTCTCCCGAGTGAAAAAAAAATCATCTGCAGCTAAACAAAAATAGTGTCTGTGACTTTTGTTACAACTGATAAGACACAAGTTGTTTTTGTTATTGGGTTTCATCCAAAAAGATAAATGGAGATTAATTTTCCTAATTAAAAAAAATATATTTTTATTTCTTAAAACATGATATGTTGTGAGTTATTACTGATAATATATTAATCGCAGTATCGGTATCGTGAAGTACCCTGTGATTTTCCAGCCCTAGGCTATACCCAATGTTAAGATATGTTGTGGTATTTGTGAAAATTAGCACATACATAGATTATGCACCGTTTGCCCATGTTAACATTAAAAAAATACAGCTGCAACTGTAGCTGTGTAAAGTGAAAGATTTTTTTTAATTTTTTTTTTACCACTTGATTTCATAGTTTTGTAAGAGAAAATGCTTGTTTGCTAGACCTGATAATTATTGGCATATAATCACATCAATATCAAAAAGTAAAATAAACAAGTAGCATTAAAAAGTTTAACTAATAGTCTAATTTTCTACCATTTACTGTACAATTGAATAAAATTAGCTGCCAGATAAAAAAAAAAAAAAAAAAAAAAAAAAATTGCAGCTAGATAACAATAACCAATAACTTGCTTTGTACTTTTTTTCTGGTTTCACATCACTCCAGTCTAAACTAAATGATTTTTTTTGGTAATGTTTCTACACCTCATAATATAAATAACCTGATAATACTACGTAGTTAACACACATGAATACGTGAATAGTTTTTTCATATTACTTCACAGTGCATTAACTAATGTTAGCAAATTAAATTTCAATAATGTAGGCTACTAGTAAATTGTGAAATTAACATTGAGAAAGATTAATGCTGTAGAAGTGTTAGTTAATGTTAATTAATGTAGTTGACTAGAGTTTAATAAATGGAACCATATTGTAAAGTGTTACAGATTTGTTAAACTCCGATTCAGATGTCTCGTGAGTTCCGTGTTGGACAGATCAGTTTTAACCATTCATTAAAGTGAAATTCGCGAATTATGCGATGCGTCATTAGCGGATGTGTACGCGTTGTGAGATTATCCCAGCAGTTTAGGACATCGCAAGATTTGTCTAAACACAGAACACGTCATCACTGGATAGTTTTTTTTTTGTTTATTGAAAGTGTGGTTTGTGTCAGCTAAATGTGCGGAACGCTTTTCAGAGAAGATAAGGCTGTGTATTTTAGCACAATTCACACCCAGTGGTAATTCAATAAATAAATCTCTGAATGCACCACTTGAAACTTCGGTCTTCCGATCTTTTACCATCGTGTCAATAGATTTTGATTAATATGAGAGAGAGAGCAAGAGTGGAGAGAATGTTCGTGTGTGACTGGGGCTCTCTTTCTCTCTTTCTCTCTCTCTCAGGGTTTCTGCAGAGTTTAATCAGTCAAATTTAAGACTTTTTAAAGACCTTTTTATGACCATTAGGATTTGAATTTATGACCTACACTAATTACGATAAATAACTTCAGTCATTAAAATTCCTTTCAAAAGTCTTTTTTTTTTTAATTATTGACTTTCATTGAAAGTAACAAGTTTTATTAAAACAGTTATTCTATTATTTCTTAAGATTAAGAAACTGAAGCCTTAGCCTTTTTCTTGAATATCAAGAACACAGGAACACTTAACAATTGTAACATTGTAAAGTAAAAATTATTTTATGGCATTATTTTCCAAAATAACAAGTGTTATTGGTGTTTAGTCACAGTATTAAACACCCACAGGACGTAGCTGGGGTCAGCGGAGACCCGGTGAAGGTTTTACCAGTGGGCCCTGTTTAAAATGGTTTAATTTGTATGTTCGTTCATTTTTATTTATTTGTGCTTGTGACGAGTGGCGCAGGGCCGAGAGATGTGGGAACGAGCGAGGCCGGAGTGATTGGGAAATCCACGACACCTGCGCCCCACCGCCGGTCTCGAGTCCCACAGAGGAGATGGAAGGATATAAAACTGGAGTAACGATAGTGAAGGACGAAAGAGGACCAGGCCTGGGTCTTATTTAATGTTTTGGATTTTATTTGTGCGCGTCACTCGCCGTGAGGGGCTGACATGCTGTTTTGTGTTTATTTTTGTTATTAAAGTGTCATTTTGATTGTCCGCCGGTTCCCGCCTCCTCCTTCCGGATGATTATGGAGTTTTTATTATAACAGTGGTGCCGAAGCCCGGGAGAAGGAGGGACGCGCTGCTGAAGATCCCTCGCCGCTGTGGTGAATCCGCGGTGCCATCGAGCTGGCGAGGAAGTGTGCCGCCATGGACACTCGAGGCTGTGGGCTGGAGTGAGTTGCCGGGGACGGGCGAGCTCGCTGCCGGTCGCCCATGATATGGAGGGGCGGCTGCCGTCCGTGAGGGAGCGGAGGAGTCGGTGCCGTTCGCCAGGGGGCGGGAGCCTCCTGCCTCGGTGAAGGAATCCGGAGGGGCACTCCTGCCGGCTGCCTAAAACCGGAGGAGCCGTCGCCGTCCACCGGGCGGTGGAGGAGTGTCGTGCCGTCCGCCGAGGGCCGTCCAGTGCCACCGCCAGGCACCGCGGAGGATATCACCCAGCTGGTGGAGGGCCGAGCAGGAGTGCGTCTGGGAACCAGATTTTTTTTCCCTGGGGGGGAATGGAGCGCAGTCTCGGGAGTACCTCCAGGCCTGCGAGGGGCGATGGGGGTATGTGACGAGTGGGGCGGGGCCGAGAGATGTGCGAACGAGCGAGTCCGGAGTGATTGGGAAATCCACGACACCTGCGCCCCACCACAGGTCTCGAGTCCCACAGAGGAGATGGAAGGATATAAAACTGGAGCGACGATAGTGAAGGACGAGAGAGGACCAGGCATGGGTCTTATTTTATGTTTTGGATTTTATTTGTGCGCCTCAGTCGCCGTGAGGGGCTGACGCGCTGTTTTGTGTTTATTTTTGTTATTAAAGTGCATTTTGATTGTCCGCCGGTTCCCGCCGCCTCCTTCCGGATGATTATGGAGTTTATATTATTATAGTGCTATTTACACACGGTTTACGTTTTTTTCAAGTTTGTAGGTCAAGGTACAGAAACTGAATAATTAAATATAAAATAGCACTGGATAGTCTTCAATGTAAAAA
This sequence comes from Carassius auratus, assembly GCF_003368295.1. Classification (NCBI taxonomy): domain Eukaryota; kingdom Metazoa; phylum Chordata; class Actinopteri; order Cypriniformes; family Cyprinidae; genus Carassius; species Carassius auratus. Next base: position 78,993 of record NW_020527545.1, on the reverse strand, counting down.
TGAAATATACAATCAAATCAGACACCTTGAACATTTCTCACATTATTAGTTTATTTGCTATTGCTTCTAAAATGGTTATAAAATATGACACGAACTTAGAGTTAAACTCTGTCCGAACAAATTCGTCTTGATAATGTCCTAACTTTGAAATCTACGTAATCAACCAAAACTACAGACAACTGTTATTATGACAATATTTACACAACTATCAATACTTTGTTGACCAATTACCAAGCAATGCTTCATTTTGTTCAGACTGTGGTGTGAAAAGTTTCATTAGCAATTCAGAAAAAAAAAAAAAAAACACATAAGCAATGCATGGTGCTTTATAAGGTGCTGAATAATTTTTGTTCCCAGTTTTATATATAGATAGATAGATAAAACATTTATATCTATTTCACTAATAGTTCACTGTATGAAGATTCTTTGGGTATAATATGTCACAGTTTGCTTATACATGCTTACATATCTGTATTAGTGTCCTTTACCTACTCGTAAAATATGTATATCAAAAATTATATCTGGAGTCTGGATAATTTTTGGTTTGACTGTACATAAATTCTTGTTAAAACTACAAAGTAATGAAGTCAAGAGCAGTGAGTGATTTTTCTTTCATTTTCTTGGATTAACATTACAGCAGCCAGTAGCTAAATTAGGCGCGGTCACTTTAAGAGACGATGAACGCATCTTTTTCCTCAACTTTACTTTCACTTTAGAAATAACTGACAAATAAATAAGTTTTTTTCGAGCATACTTTCCAAGGCGGGTATTTTGACATATTTTGTATGTATTTGTCGGCACAAGAGCAAAATGAAGCAAATTCGGTGTAAAAGCATTTTAAGATGCCTTTCTCAGCGTGAGCCCTGAACACCTGAACACCGCGGTAATGAATCGGGCTCTTTCACGTCCTTTTGTTTTTTTCAAAACTGCGATTAGTATTTGTTCGTTCATGTGCAAGAGGGACTGTCCGTGACACGCGGCTCTCTGTTTCCACACCGAACACAGAGCGCGGCAGTGCGCGAGTAACCAGCTAAGTTACTCAGTTCAGCTTTTCCGCATCTTGTGTTTGGATGCTTGATACCGATTGTTAGCGACAAGCTTGAGCCAGCTACTAAATCCACCATCTTCGAGCCATAGATCGTTAAAGGTACATTTTCCCATTGTGATAGCCAGGATGATTTAAATTAATCTAAGCAGTGACTCAGTATGATACAGTATGTTCGGAGTTCGCGCGGGTTTCTGTGAAAGTCCTTCTGACAAGTCTGTATGCTGCTGTATGGACCTAGTAGTTCCGGAACGCTGTGATATCACCCAGATTCCTCATACAGAACTACAACAGGTGAAACAAATGAATGCCATTGCCGCTGCGAGCGCATTTTGATGGAAGAACAAATTAATGGACTAGCATATCAAATTTAAGAAGTGGCTAAATGTTTTTATGACCTTGTATGGAAAAACCAGACGTTTTTTATGACTTTTTATGGCCTTAAATTCTTATTGTTAAATTTATGACATTTTATGACTTTTTATGACCCCGCGGATACCCTGCTCTCTGCTCGTTATTTCAGTTAACATGCACCCTGTCACGAGCGCAGCTCATCTACATGTATGTCATCTACATTAGGCTACTCACCGATCAAATAAGGCTTTGGTGGCTGCCAAAAAAACTTTCAATGCAGGAAAAACCCTGATGTCTCTTAAATGACTGAAATAAAAGCAAACTCACATAGAAGCAAACTCACAAACAGGTTTGACACCAAGTCAGCCCAATTTGTTTCAGCACACGTGCGAACGAACACCACGTCACATGATATCGCTCAGGTCCTACTCGCAAGAGTCGCAACATAAATAAATCTACACGAATTTGAATTTTAGAAGGCCTGCACTTAACACAAATTGAAACTCATAGGCCAAGTTGGATAGGGATTTGAAAATGTAATACCTTGTCAGATGACGTATATTACTTTAATACTTTTTAATGCCCTTAATTTAGGCTAATTTCATTTACTACCTTTTAATACTTTTTACAACCCCGTGGACACCCTGGAATAGGCTATATTTGGGTCTTTCTAAACTTTCCCCTAAAGGGATTCTTCTGGGCTTTTTTTCCCCTTTCTCAAGACATATTCAGGATACAAAAATTAGTTAAATTTGATTTTGTTGCAATTTGTCCTACCTTTTTTCATAAAATGACTAGACGATTACATGCCCAGTGTTTTCTTCAAATACTCACAATTCATAGTCTCTGCGTCCTCTCTGGCCTGTGGTTGAGAGTAATTCCCTGCTCTGCTGGTACCTGTAGAGGAAAACAAGAGGGAGAATGATTCTACAATAATTTAGTGTGTGGAGCGATTGAAAGAGTATGATGATAATGTACTGTCAGCAAGGTTTGCGCTGTTGAGGCTTGCCCAACCTCTCGAGAAATCAAACCAAATGAGTGCAACACACATAGAAACTCAGTAAACATACTGCGCTAATTTATAAAATCCCTATAGGGTCTCATTCAAAAAGTAATTGTTCAAATGTAAGAATTTAAATGTGTGCTCCATCGTTCCTTTTTAATACGATGTAAAAATATGCAGATTTACATTCATCAAAGCTGATTTGACATTGATGAGAATATTGCTTCAAATAAATTATATTTACAATACAAACAAAATCAAAATGAATGACCGATTTACTTGTCCGAAGGACAAGCACATGACAAGGCTTAATGTCAAGCCCTGCTTTATTTAAACCAATTGTATGCCTCATTGTTTTTACATATGTATTTTAATTAGGGATCCACCGAAATTAAAATTCTGGGCCGAAACCAAAACTTCTGGATGAACTTGGCAAAAAGAATACATTTTCCTGAATTAAAAAAAAAACAAGTCAATAAACTAAAATAGCCACAATTATTTTTAAATTAACAAAAATTGGACATAAAATAGGCCCACAATAAAATATAAATATATTAGAGCATGCAAGCAAAGCATAATAAACGGATTACAAAAAAAAAAGTACCTACTAAATTCAAAGGCAAAAGTGTATTTCCAGAACTGATGAAAGCATTCCTCAAATGAATTCACAAAAAACAAATGTGTTAAATTAATAAAACTATAACTGTTGCACAAATTGGCCAATCTTACATTTCCTGATGGGGTTGATTTGCATTGCTGGTGCTGCACGAAGTGGAAAGTTTGCTTCATCCTCAGTTTCACTATCATCGAAAAAACGTGCCCTTTTACTGAAGAAAAAATAAACAAATTATTCAATTTATTGTCCTGATTCAGCAGCCATACTCTGCTCTGTATGTGCTGTATTTACATGTGTCTTTTTCTTCTCACGGGGGGCGAGTCCACGTCTGTAAGGTCTGTGTTTATTTCTGCCTCTGGTAGTTTTTGGCGAGCTTCTTCATATGTTTCTGTATAGATAAACAACAAGGTTTCTGTGAAGCAAACTAAAAAATACATTAAAGAGAAATTATGAATAAATAATATGAGAAAAATATTTTATATATATATATATATATATATATATATATATATGGGCCAGATTTACTAAATGGGCATAATCTCTTTTTTGGGAGAGGTAAACAATGGTGCAAATACCAGGAAAATAACTAGCAAAAACCTTAGTTAATCGCCTTGCATGATTCATCTAAATTAATCTGAATGATTCTGCATGAGTCTGAAAGGAAAACTCTTAAAAACACATATGCAACAAGGTCAGCCGCAAAAAAATAACTGTTCACGCCTTTTTAGTGTCTTTAATAAATCCCGACACCAAAAGACAGTTTATGCTGGTGCAACCTGTTAGTAAATCTGACCCACGGAAGCTAAGGTTATATGTACCTCTAGTAAAAATAATCCGGATTTTGAAGGGGGTCCAGGATGGTCCTGGCTTTACCATTGATTTTATGGCTTTAACTCTATCTTCATATTTGTATGGAGGCCACATACAAACATTGTCCCTTACCCAATTATGGGGGACAACCTCGACTTCATTTGTGGTTTCAAAGATTACGATATGATACATTGGCTGAAAAAAAAAAACAAACAAAAAAAAACAAGAGTTGTAATTCATTTTAGACTTAATTTAGATTCATTAAATTCGTATAAATGCCACTTACAAAAGCATGTCCCACAATATAATCCAGAAATGGTGTTGCTGCTTCTCAAGAACTATGTACATTAATTGGTGATATTATTAAGATGTGTGAGTCAGAGGGAAGACTGCAAATTTGTCTCCCAGAGGCAACCTCACACACTTCTGCCAGGGCTTTGTGAGCTCAGTAAAGTGCATCACTGTTGACAAATTGGACACAATGAATACTCCCATGTTTCTGGAGTCAAGAGGGTAAGTGTATAAGGCCTCTTTCTCTCTATACTCTTGAAACATAACATACTCTTTACCCCCATAAGCAATTATGTTTTTTACTGAAATCACTTTGCCATGAATAGCAATGCAATCATCTCTGCTCGATATTCGCAGCATGACACCATCAACAGTAAGCTGTCTGAACTGATGTACTTCTTCTGTCAGAGTTTGTGGTATGGGTCCATTTTTATGGGGGCACATTGGTGAAATTTCATCAGTGGAATAATAGTTCCTTTCCTCATGCTCTGACAACCTGCGGATAATCTGTGCAAGTGGATTGTGAGGCTTCCTTACCAATCTCTTAAGCTCACCAAGATAATTTTCATAGGGGAAGCCAGATATGCCATCTAAAGGACCATGCACTTTAACATCACTAGCAAGATGTACCAAGCCATGAATGTTTTATACCACCATCTCTTTTCCATACAACAAGCCATAATGCTCAACAAATGATACCAAAAAGGAGTGAGCCAAATCATTCATTTCGATACAATAGTTTGAATTTGCCAAAATGTAGATGGCAACAGACAACAGCATAAAGTTATCATAAACCTGGCGAGGAAACACACTCTTTAAAACAACAGGGCCTGTGTACAGCAACAGTTGACGGAATTCAGTTGCCTTCCAACTAAGTCTCTCACTGAGAGCCCTAGGCTTTCTGGCAAACTCTGAAACGCTGGAATGAATTCCTTTAATGCTACCAGTCTCTCAGAGATACCCAAGACCTGAATGCTCGAAAGCCTTGTACGCAGGGGGCCCACTGAACCACACCACATATCCGTTAGATGTCTCACTACACCCAAACACACAAGGTGCATGTAATCATGAGGAAAACCAGTTACCATGTCAATGTCAGTTTCTAGAAGAGGACAGGGTGTTAGATGGTGTTCCTCATCTAATCCCAGTCGAAAAGCTTCATCTGTTCTACAGGAGGCATCGTTCTCAGAAAATGTCATGCGGTGTTTCACATAGGAACCTTTCTGCTGACATTTGTCACAGCCATAGTATCCTGTATGAGATTTTATACCTTTGATAAAGGCTCGTGCTGGAGCATCACACATGATAGACGTTACCTTGACAAAGAAAGTCTTGCCACAAAAAACAAAACCTCTTCTTAAATTTTGCAACTCACAAACTAAGTGACTGAGATAGTCAGAAAGATTTTTTGGCTTAGTGGTCCCACAAAACAACCCTACGACAACAGGTTTCTTAGATAGACCTTTGAACATGCCAAGAATAGGCCAAAGTTGAACTGAAGAACTTTTGAAAAGTGGGATTCCGTCAAAATTTAGTTGCATGTTAAATGTGTGCCCGTCTGTAAAACAAGAACATACGCTTCTCAAAGTGTTTCTGAAAGCATTGACAATACCAAAATAGTGGAAAGATCCACCGGCAATCATCTCCACATTGTACTCCATTTTCGTTTTTAACAGTGACCTTCCATCTTTTGGCAGGAATGGTAAATGCACTCTAAGAATTGCCAATAAAGCAGAGAGTGCAATGAGAGATACACCAAAACGAAGTGCCCAGTCAGTAATGCTCCTTCTGAGATCACTTTCATAATTTGTTTCACCAGTACTGCTACAATCATGGCTACTGTTTGTATTCTCACTAACAGAGATGCAAGTAGGATTCAAATCTGAAGGTCTGCAGACAGAGGGAATGCCACCAGGAAGAATGCTAACAGGAGAGTTGTTAAGATTATCAGTATGGTCATACACCTCATGAGCCACTGATTTAAGAAAAGTGTCAACTCTTTTGAGGGCCCTTTTCCTAAGATTGCTGCGTTCATTGTAATTCATCACTAGTGAACACAATACAGAGTCACAAATAAAATGTGCATGGAATATCCCTAATGAGTTCAAGCTCAGGATGTTCACTACCCTATAATGAGAGAGAAACAGCAGATTAGGAGAGCAAGTTAATAAATTAAAGGGATAGTTCACAGTAAAATTCTGTCACCCTTTACAATCAACAAATAAACATTAAATGACAATGATAAAACAATACACAAGTCAAGAGTATTATTCTGTATTACAGGTATTTACAGACAGGTCAAAAGAGACAAAAGTTTGGTAGAACAGTATAAATCCATACATTTAAAATAAAAGTAGCAAAAACAATGTCTGATCATGTGTCATAGTGACTATAGTGGATGTGCTATAGTGGACTGAATCTAGTTTTTTTTTTTTTCTTCTCCTTTTTCCTGCAGTGATTCTTTACACATCTGTCAAATAATTTTTAGCTGGCTTTCCGTGTAGTGTAGCGATCATTTAATTCATTACGGTTTAATAATTATGATACTAAAACAAAAGTAATCTTTTGGTTTAGATTTTTAATCATGAATAATGGATTTGTTGCAGTTTTTGCATGATAGTAGCCGTTCAATGGCGTCAAGTGATTATAGTATTTTAAAAGTATTAAACTTTTTCTGCTCTAGGACTAATATTAAATTTAAAGTTCGCTTCATTGAAGGGATACTTCAGCTCTGGAAAGATGAATGTGTATTTAAAATGGGTCATTTATGTAGTAGAAATGTGATTTTTTTATTTTTTATTTGGAGCCTTCTAGACTGAGAAAAGCCAGAAAATGTATTTTAGGCTCATGCGGATGAAAGTCAACAACTCCCAGAATGCACTTGCTTCACTGCCCTAGGAAGCCACACCTACCAGTGAGAGAGCGCAGTTAAACACAAGAAGGCTAGCTAATAATGAGTCTCCGTGACGAGTCTGACAGAGATTGAGATCGCCCATTTCCTGGATTTGGCTTTTGCGTTCTACAGTCACCATTGATTATGTTTACTGTGGCGATCAGGACGAGTGAGAGTGACGCAAGGCCGGTGGATTGTTTACTGATGAGCAACACGTGTGAGACGCACCGCTCTCGTATCTCTCACAGAGGAGCGGGAATTTCCTTATTAATGCACATCAACATGAATGTAAACACTACTACACTACACTTCGGATTCACCAATCGGAATTAATTCAGTTAGATTGAAACAAAAGGTGTGCATGTAAACAATGAATGGCGACTGCAGAAAGCAAAAAGCTGAATATCGGACATTTTGGACTATCTCGGCAACCCGACAGGTCCGGGAAAAATAGGATGGTAACTCCTAATACTTCCTCCTACTACTCCACAGCACAAGAGCCTGTTAGCTTAGCTTCCAAATAAAAGATAGCTGACACTATCAGTGTACAGTACACTGTGCACATGCTGTGAGTGAGATCCCACCTCCTATGGGCTATTGGCTGTAGTCTTTAGCCTCTGGACAAAAAAAAATAAAACTTAAAAAAACAATAGGAGGATATGAGCGTGGAAAGCAGAGTAATTTGAAAATACTACAGGTTTTCTACTAATACAAAGCTTAAATCCAAATCCTGAAGTATCCCTTTAATGTTAGAAATACAGTAAGCAAATTTAGCATTGTACTTTTATTGTTGAGTTGTTTTCATTAAAAATAATAACCACGAATTAAGCATTCATTCTAGAAGTGGAAATCTAAAGACCTTTTGTGTTAAAACACAGGTATACCATATCATCTGTCTAATTCACCTCGTTAAAAGTTCTGTTTAATATAATAAATTAATTTACACTAAAGGAGAAAATAACTTCAAACAACACCTTTATTAAGTGATGCTTAAAAAAAGAGAACTTACCTTGGTTGAAATAAGGGATGGTTAGAAGAGAAAAAAAAGAAAAGAGGATGCAAAATCTAAAAAAAAAGAAACAATAAAAAGAATATATTACAGGTAACAGGGCTGGGCAATATGGAGCAAAAAATATATCTTGATATACGATATATAATCTCGATATCTTTACAGGAAAAATAACCCCTCAAAAACTACTGCAAAAAAAAAAAAGGCCAAAGTCGTTTTTTTACTGAAGTGCAAAGAGGTAGGCAGTTCAAAGTTCAGTACAAAGTGCTTCTGCGACATTTAAGATAAAAAAATCCTTGATTACATAAACAATAATTTAACTGTAAAATAAAATAATACATATTGCCTTCTTTATCTTGTTATCTGTGTAGTGTTTGTAGTGTGTGGAGTGTTGCGAGAGCTAGTGGGTTTGTGGCCGGGATCCTTAGAGGCCCGTTCACATGTCGCACCTAAAAAACGCATGGAAAAGGCACGTCGCTTTCTCCTTTTCAAAGCGCTCGGGCAGTTGCGCTCCTGAGGCGTCCGACGTTGCTAAGCAACCATCAGCTGCGATCTCCCATACAACAAGGAAATTTCAGCAATGGATTTCCACCACCGAAAAACCCTTGCTGTAACTCTGCTACAAGATTTATTTACGAAGAAAAGTAAAGCACACTGCAGTGTTTGGGTGCACCCCATTCTTCAAAAACCACACTGGCTGTGTGTCGCAAGCGTCTCAGCTGCGTGGCGTGTCCATTTTAAATTCGGCTCCCATGTTAATAGGTTAGAGCTTGCAGACTGGCTGCGTGAGACGCACGTCTCAGAGGCGGTCTCGAGCCACGCGGAAAACACATGCTGCGCTAGAAGCTTTGGTTGGCACCAACTTTCGGCATTCATGGCAGTCGTCCGAACAGGCGGGCTGAGCGAGCGGGGGCAAGCACAGCACAGATAAGACAAAGTGGCGAAATCAGAATTAAATATAAACAATATATCGATATATACGATATGTCAAAATCCATATAGTGTTTAAAAAATATCTCGATATATTTTAAATCGAGATATCGCCCACCCCAAACAGGTAACTACTACAGTAGTCCAAAATGTTGAATGAGGTGTATGCTGCAAATTAATCTAATATGAATATATAAAATACATCTAAAGTGAAACTAAGAATGTGCTTAAAAACATCTTACAGCAAAGAATGACTGTGGCGAGCAGGCCGAGGCTGAGGGCTTTGAGAGAATAGCTGGAGGCCAGTGTGATTACTGATGAGTGACACCTGTACGTTGCTCATTATCAATCACTCACCAGCCTCCGTTCTCTCATTCTCGCCCTGCTCACCACAATCACAATTATCTGTTTGGGTAAAATAAGAAGACTCCTGTAATATCAAATATGACCTAGGTCTGTATTTATAGACGTGCAGTAGTCAAAGAAATGAATTGATTAATCAAATTGTGGTAAAAAACAAAAAAAGATCATATTGATTTTAATTTATTGACTAGCAAAATATTATGGTAACACGATAAACTGCATTAATTATGCCCATGTTTCTAATCTTTTCAGATAATTTTCAATCAGTCACAATTTGGAACTGGTAAAGGCAGATTAAATAAACATTAACATGGACAGCTAAAATAAAGTGCAAATAAGGGAAACATCTCAAGCTGATGATGTAGCTTTAAAGAATATAAGCCCAAATGCTAACTGAGGTCTCTCAAAAATATACTTACATGGATAAAGATGCTTAATGGTTGAAAAAGCTCTTAAAAGAGCTTTTGGGGGTCATTTAGCTGCTGTTGACACAAAAGCAAAATGGAGAAAAATAAAAAACATGACTGACCAGATACTGAACAGATTTAATTTTTCATCAATTATATATATATATATATATATATATATATATATATATATATATATATATATATATATACACACACACACACTTTCGGTGAACTTTGAGTTATTACGTAATCAAAAAAACCCAGCTGCTGATTGATATTACTTGGAATGCAGAAAAAAAAGAAAAGAAAAAAGAAGGGGGTGTGTGCGTTTCTCTCCCTCCATTGTGTCCACTGTCTCCCCTCCTGTCCCATTTCTCATAGGTTGTTCCACCCTAACTGGACGTGCCGTCAGCGCACATGGTGCCTGGTCACGGAGATTGTCTTTTAACAGCGGAAAAGACGCACGAGGGTGAAAGGGAAGCTGTTGGAATTGTGTTTTCATTTATTTTGATTGAGAATTCTGTGTAGTTATTGATAGTTGTATTTCTCCCTTGTTTATCTTTCTTTTAGTGGTGTGTTGGCCACAATTAACCGAAGAACAAACTGCCTGAGTCATGAACACTGCTGGGGCTTTTTTGCTTATTGAAGGAGAAATTCTTGTTATGCTAGACTGTATAGCAGTTCATAGAATACCGGTGTTTACTTTGGTTGTTTAATTAACATTAATGACAGACAGCACCATGTTTTTAGTTAACCAAAAAATGAAAATTCTGTCATCATTAACTCACAACTCAAGTTGTTCCAAACCTGAATGAGTTTCTTTGTTCTGCTGAACACAGATGAAAACGCCAAACATTTGGTTATCTCTGAAGAGTCCTGATTTTTTAACGTTACAGGACAAAATGGCCTAAAAAATAATTTAAGCTACAATGGAAAACTTCTCAGGCAGATATAACAATAACATGGGCACATATATTAATTTTTCAGCCACACACTTGCCGAGAACCGCTGTGAGGTTAAAAGAGAATATCGTATTTTCCCGTGAGCGTTCGGCCATTTCTGTGGGTGCTTGAGCAGTGTTCACATGCGGTCTAAAAGAAGTGGCAGCGCCTCAGGAGTAACTTATCGAATTCAGTCCCCTTTCGCATCTGTGAGGATGTTCCTAGTTTTTTTACATACTTTATTGTAATTATTATTAATAAGTAGGGCCAAGCGTTAACATGAAAGACATGCGCACGCACCAGTGACGTAACAGATTTAACAGCAATAGGTTGTTTGCCTCTATTAATAGATTGTATAATTTACTTAGTTCATGTTTTTAAACGTCATTGATAATTGTAGTTATAATTTGAGAAGTATATCGAATAATTGAAGTACTTACCTCAAGTAATTATCAGTCCTTCCAGCAGGGAGTAGACAGTAGTGTGCAAGCGCTGGCTCTGACTGGCCAGACTTCCGCTTTTTCGCGGGCTTTGTTTCCGTGCACGTGAGTCTAAATTCTAATATTTATACATCACCAAGCATACCTCATTAAATCATACTGGCATTCAATTATTAATAATAATAAAACTGCTGTGTTTGGTTAATAGAGCTTCACGTGTGGCCTCTAGCGCCTCGGTGGCTGATGGGTAAAATCGCCATTTTGTGAGGCCACTTTTTCTTTTTTTTATTAACTTTTTCAAATAGTACAATATGTCATATAAACTTGAACTTAAATTTACATCAACAACTCGTTTGAGGAAAAAAAATAAATAAAGATGTGCTCGCATTTAAAACAGTACAAACTCACATCATATCAAGTAAGAAAAATACAAATACAAATAAAATACAAATAATTACAGGGGCTGACAAAACAACATAAATGCTTCAAGCGTGTTTAAGAACATAGGACTGTAAACTCAAAGAGCAAGAGACTCTGACATTGTTTCATATAACTCGTTTATGGACTGGTTTTCTTCCGATAACACCTTTAGAGATGCTATATAATTTTTAATTTCGTTCTTAAAACATTTATGTTGGGCTTGCTGTTATTCCACCTATTTTTGTGTATATGATACTTTCCCATCATGAAAATAATGTTCACCATTTTAGATACCTTTTTTGACATACCATCCATATATATCATCACTTGAAATTTGTTAAACAAAGAGTTATTGATCCCAATATTTAACCATCGATAAACATCCTTCCAAAACCCCATTGTGACTGAACAAGAGAAAAAAAGGTGTTCAATTGTTTCGTGTTCTGTCATACAAAAAACACACAGATTAACTTCAAAATTAAACCTTTTCCTTAGGGTTTCAGCAGCAGGATAAATATTATTTATTAATTTGAACTGAATTTCTTTTACCTTGGGTAAAATTGGCCATTTAAGATAGCTACAACTAGTCTTTGTTAATGTAACTTGATTATCTGTTATCTTTATTTTTGTTGGCTTTTTGATATCATAGAATAATTTTTCTTTAAACACACTTCCAAGTATTTTGTTATTACATTTTCTTTCTCCAAATTCCAATTCACCAATTTTTAATTCAGGAAGTTTAACAGTCACATTTGAATTTGTGAGGATATTTTTAATCATGAATTTTAAGGCAAGTGGAATAGCTCTACTGATTTGGTTAAATTCTCTATAAGAGCATTTCAAATTAAACTTATCGACAAAGGAATTAAACTGCAACAGACTGCCATTTTTATCCATCAAGTCCGTAACGTATAGAAGATTTTTATCGTACCATTCTTGTTTAAATAGTGTCTTTCTGTTAATTAATATGGCTCTATTATTCCACAAGGTGGAACTATGCGGAGTGAAGTAGTGTGTGAGGCCACTTTTTGATGCGCTTAGGAGGGATTTTTTTTATATTATTATTTTATGCTTAAAACAATATAGCTACAGATAGTAACAGAGAACAAAAATAAATAAAATTAAAATCACAAACTGGGAATCATGTAAATTAAACATATTGATAAATCATATGAGAATTACATGACACTGAAAAAAGGAAAATAATTACAAAAAGATAATGTTTTAAGGCCTTTTTGCTCTCAGACAACTTAATTGAAAAGACATATTTTTCAAGTTCTTTCAAAAATGTAAGAAAAAGTAAGTTTCATATTTAAATATTAAGATTTATGAATATGAAACTTTGCTAGTAACAAGATCAGATCAATTACTTAAAAATTACCTTTTTCAGATTGATTATAACCTACAAAGCCATCCTTCCAACACACATTCATTATACATTTCAGACCTAATAAATCCTAATCTTGCCAAAACATATTGGTAAATGGAAAATAAAAAAAAATAAAAGAAAGAATATGAACTACAGTTTCGTCAGAGTTGTCACAGAAAGAACAACTGGAGTAAATATCCTTTTTGAACTTTTTGAGGTAGTGACTTGCAGAGCAGTATTTATGAATTATTTTAGAAGAAATCTATTTTACTTTATTGGTAAAAGAAAAGATGTGGAAGCATCTAAACTTTTTTCCAACATATATTACCAACTGCATTATTCCAGTAAGTGGTCACAGATGGTAAAGTAACAATGTTTTGCTGAAAAAAGTGAACGGACTGATAGATTGTTTTTACAGGGAGAAGCAAAGCACAATTTGCCAACAGGAGTATTGACCAAACTCACAGAGACTAGAGGTTGAGTTCCTCTCAAGAGCACCTGATGGGATTGAACCCATAACTATTGAAAATTCTTTGGGAGAAACAGGAAATTGAAAGTGATATAAAAACTCCTTATATGAAAACAACAACCCTTGAGAATTGATTAATTGACTAACAAGATATTTTTATCAAACCAATTCTGAAAAAATATAGACAGTTACATATTACATATAAAATATTACAGTTATTCCAAATAAAATATTTATGAGGTGAAAAGTTGTGCTTGAACATCAAATACCATGCCAAGAGGGATTGCCTGTAAAAATCAGATAATATTGCTGGTAATTTTTCAATTTTGTACATAACAGAAGAAAGTCATGGAATTTATGGGAAGAACATGCTGAGTTGTTGGTTAATGTCTGTTCACACAATCAATTTTTACATTCAGCCTATTTGTATTTAACTTTGTTTTTGTTTGTCAATAAGCCCATCTCCCAATTTTTTATTTTATTCTGTGCTTTCAAACTCTTTTACACAGTAAATTGCAATTTTTTAAGCTCCCTCAAAAAATCATGCAAAGTGATAGCCTTTAACTTAGTAAAATGGAAGAATATAATGCTGTAACAAATGCATATTTAGTGGTGTAAGTTGAGCTAAATGATGTAATATTTCCTGCAACTTGCAATTTCAGTTGTATTTAACATCTTGTTAAAACAATGCAAACTGATTTCCTTAAAATATGTTTTTCTCCACTTAAGCACTTTACACATACATTAGAAATTGATTAAAAAAGGTTCCATTCATCACATTTACAAATACACACACAAATTAATGACATTGCAAACTATTTTAAAATTGTTAAACAACAGGGGTCGGCAATCTTTTTGTCATAAAGTTCCATTTTAAAGACTCATGGGACTTCCTGCTTAGAATGACGCAAAATTATGATTTTATGTCATTATAAGCAGGAACTGGAACAATGAAATCCTTATTTCTACCTTCTCATGGGCAAATTAGGGAATAATACAGGAGCATTCAAAAATATGACTGGGTTTCTAACAATACAAAGCTTAATGCATTTTGGCTGAAGTGTCCCTTTAAGCAAAGTCTGTGTCGATGCTCTAACCTTTAAAGGTTGTTATTTGTTCTTCTGTTCTTTTTCTGCACATGATGCACAGATTAGTACATTGCTGCCTTTAACTGGTATACAAACATCATTAGGGGCTTTCGCACTGGAGGAACCTATTCATAATTCATAAAGCTATTGGCGGAAGTTCCCGGTTTAGGTCCAATCATATCAAGCCGCTGACTTAGTAATATGTCCACTGACATATAATAACATGGATAAATCAACTCATCAACTTATGAGTAAGTCTCCTCAGCTTCCATTGTCAGTTGCACTCATTCCTGTTGTGTGACCTTAAACTGGCAACCTGCATGAGGGTCGAGTCTGAGGAGAAGGGTGCGGGGTTAACAACAATCTCCCATAACTTGAATTTGGACTGCAGTACCTATTTCCACCACTAGCTCACAGACATTCTTACAGACTGCACCTTTAAAGATGTCTATTGAGAGTCCCCACAAAGACAACAGATAATCTGTGTGCATGTGCAAACTACAGTCCAAAAAAAAGTATTGACTGATTTGCAGATGTTGCAGGTGACTGAATTTTTTTTTTCTGATTACTTTTGATCTTATTGATTGCTGCTCTTCATAAGGCTACATTGCAAATGTCAGTATCCTAGTTTATTTCCATCATTATCCAATATATAAATTAACATTTAAAATATATAAATTAACATATAAACAACATGCCCTTGGCAATCTAGAATACGCTATTCATATATAGGTTACTGATTACTAATGAATGACCAGAATGACTGTCTGCTATTACTTAGAATTCCTCAAGTTCAGTGTCAAAGTTAAAGAACAGAATATTATCTTAATTAGACAGACAAATCTGTTGGATTATGAAAAAGAAAAAAAGGATGACTTAATCAAATTATTCTTTATCAGATCTTAGACAGAAGGGAAAAGAAAAAAAAAGTCAGCCTTCTTCCTTTACAATTTAAAACTTAATAACCATGAATTAATATCGTACTAAATATCATATCTGGCCCACACACAACAATCGGTTAGTCGCACACAGGCCAAATCTGGCCCACACACAGCAAGCCACGACTCAAACTAAAGCCGGTTTGTCGCACACGGGCCAGATCTGGCCCACACACAGCAAGCCACGACTCAAATTAAAGCCGGTTTGTTGCACACAGGCCAGATCTGGCCCACATACAACAAGCCAGAACTCAACCTAAAACCGGTTTGTCACACACGGGCCAGATCTGGCCCACACACAGCAAGCCACGACTCAAATTAAAGCCGGTTTGTCACACACGGGCCAGATCTGGCCCACACACAGCAAGCCACGACTCAAATTAAAGCCGGTTTGTCACACACGGGCCAGATCTGGCCCACACACAGCA
Organism: Carassius auratus; assembly: GCF_003368295.1. Lineage (NCBI taxonomy): Eukaryota > Metazoa > Chordata > Actinopteri > Cypriniformes > Cyprinidae > Carassius > Carassius auratus. The sequence goes on along the minus strand of NW_020527545.1, from coordinate 63,176 downwards.
AGCCACGACTCAAATTAAAGCCGGTTTGTTGCACACGGGCCAGATCTGGCCCAGAAACAGCATGCCACAACTCAAACTATAACCGGCTTGATGTGTGTGGGCCAGAGATGGCCCATATAACCTCTGCCGCTGCCAGAACTGAGCCAGATGTGCCATAGTTGGCCCAGATGAGGCCCGGATATGTATGCTATCTGGGAAGCATGGAGGTGCAAGCATCATGATATGGGCATGTTTCTCCTACTATGGTGTTGGGCCTATTTATCGCATACCAGGGATCATGGATCAGTTTGCATATGTTAAAATACTTGAAGAGGTCATGTTGCCCTATGCTGAAGAGGACATGCCCTTGAAATGGTTGTTTCAACAAGACAATGACCCAAAACACACTAGTAAACGGGCAAAGTCTTGGTTCCAAACCAACAAAATTAATGTTATGGAGTGGCCAGCCCAATCTCCAGACCTTAATCCAATTGAGAACTTGTGGGGTGATTTCAAAAATGCTGTTTCTGAAGCAAAACCAAGAAATGTGAATGAATTGTGGAATGTTGTTAAAGAATCATGGAGTGGAATAACAGCTGAGAGGTGCCACAAGTTGGTTGACTCCATGCCACACAGATGTCAAGCAGTTTTAAAAAACTGTGGTCATACAACTAAATATTAGTTTAGTGATTCACAGGATTGCTAAATCCCAGAAAAAAAAATGTTTGTACAAAATAGTTTTGAGTTTGTACAGTCAAAGGTAGACACTGCTATTTTTTTGAACACACCCCTTTCAACTAATTGCCCAATTGCACAGCTTTAAGAGCGTGCATATCATGAATGCTGGGTCTTGTTTGTTTTCTGACAATCTACTGAACCTACTGGTAACTTGTTTGCCACGTAGCAATAAAAAATATACTAAAAACCTTGATTATTCTGGTTAGTCACATTGTACTGCTATTATTTTGAACAATACTGTATGCTTGGGGTTGATTTTGGCTTCAGTTTTCTCCAAAACTATACAGTAGAAATATTTGAAACTTAATACAGTAATGGTCAGATTGTCTGTAAACAGAAATAAACAGAAAGAACGAGCAAACCTATAAAGCAAAGATTTTTATGAGTGTTTGAAAATAGGAAATTATGTAAAGTGCGTATGCACTTAGATGCTTGGGGTTGATTTTGTCTTTGGTTTTCTCCAAAACTATACAGTAGAAATATTTGAAACTTAATACAGTAATGGTCAGATTGTCTGTAAACAGAAATAAACAGAAAGAACGAGCAAACCTATAAAGCAAAGATTTTTATGAGTGCTTGAAAATGGGACATGATGTAAAGTGCTTATGCACTTACATGCTTGGAGTTGATTTTGGCTTTAGTTTTCTCCAAAACTATACAGTAGAAATATTTGAAACTTAATACAGTAATGGTCAGATTGACTGTAAACAGAAATAAACTGAAAGAACGAGCAAACCTATAAAGCAAAGATTTTTATGAGTGCTTGAAAATGGGTAATGGTGCAACAGATAGAATAAACTTTGATTTTGGCATGATTTTGCCAATGATTTTTTCCAAAACTATACAGTAAAAATAATTGAAAATTAACGCAGTAATGGTCAGAGTGACTGTGAATAGGAATCAAGTGAAAGAATGAGCAAACCTATAAAGCAAAGATTTTTGTAAATGTTTGAAAATGGGACATGGTGTTAAAAAGCTTATGTGATTAGATTCTTGGAGTTGAATTTGGCTTTAGTTTTCTCCAAAACTATACAGTAGAATTATTTGAAAATTAATATATCAATGGTAAGAGTGACTGTGAATAGGAATCCACTGAAAGAAAGAGCAAACCCATGAAGCAAAGATTTTTATGAGTGTATGAAAATGGGTAACGAACGGTGCAGGTGCTAAAATGCACTTTTCTGGAGTTATTTTGCCATTAATTTTCTCCAACGCTATACAGTAAAATAACTTAAAAAATTAATTCAGTAATATTCTGGGTCACTGTTAAAAGTTATCAATTGGAAAAAGGAGCAAACCTTTTAAGGAAAGCATTTTATGAGTAAGTGCTTTTTATAAGAAAAGAGTGAAAATGCACTCTTTTAATTATATATATATTACACACACACACACACACACACACACATATATATATATATATATATATATATATATATATATATATAAAATATATATTTATAAAATGTATATATATATATATATATAATATATATATATAAAATATATATATAATATATATATATATATTATACACACACACACACACACACACACACATATATATATATTTTTTGGGAGGGGGTGGGCACCCGTGAACTATTGAAAATATCAGAAAAAGTATAAAGGAAACGCCGTTACGACAGCTTCTTTACATCTATTTTGAACGCTCCCTGCACCCGTACCGTCAGTGCACGATTAGACGCACAAACAAAAAAAAAAGTGCGGCTGGCTTGACCGTGTACTTTTTTTGGCTTGACCGCAGTGAATAATCGTATATATGAGTTTTGAAGGTAAAAACTGCACATGAATGTCCTCCCATTTTCAAACTGGAATGCAATGAGCTTATAATCATGATTTAACTACGTCAAGACTAAAACATCTACCGCCAAGATACTGTACTTTTTCACAACGTGTAATACGTTGTACAACTCTAAACTTACCCCATTCAAACTCCTCTTTCTTGACGCTGAAAAGCCTTGGGAAGTTGACGTCGTCTTTTTTTTTTTTTTTTTTTTGGTGGGTGGGGATTCGCAGCGTGCATTAACCCCATGAAATTAAATAAACCAATCAAAAGACTCTGGAGGTTTGTACAGCCCACTTGGAGCTGAAGTCCCACCCATTTGGAGCTGGCTCCGACCTCCGTTTATACCCATCTCGCATATCTTCATCAGTCTCTCTGCAGCAGATAAACATACGTGTGTCTCATCTGTCCCTGTAACATCCAGAGTCCGTCTCTGATTTATCTGTGATATACTGCATTTACATGTTGAGCTAGATGCTGATGTGTTCACTCACTTTATCCAACACAAGAGCTCCACAATTTATCAACAACACTAATGGTCAAATGAAATAGATAACTTATGTTTACTTAATGTAGATTTATTTATTTACATTACTTACATTCATCTAAAGCAATGTAGACAGTTGATTCTCCATAATAACACACACATCTCTCACTCAAATGTCTGTTCATGTGATTTGCTCTTTTGCAGTTCTCTTAGAGCATTTCTCTGTCTCATTTTAAATAGACAATTAATCGTCTTTAAGATGTATATGGTTCATGCAAATCAGGGACGTGGGAACTATATTGTGAGAGGGGGGGCGGCGTTTCCATGGTGACGCGTCATTGCTTGTCACGTGACACAACGCAGCAGCAACAGCGCTGAATGAATGATGATCTGCTTTTATGTCATTTTTCCTTTTTTATTCAGAATATTCACAAATGTGTTAGCCATTACGAAAATTAACCATGGTTTTACTACAAATAAAACCAAAAAACCATGGTTACTGTAGTTAAACCATGGTAACCACAAATTAACCATGGTTTTGCTATATTAACCATAGTTTAATCATGGTATTTGTAGTAAATCTGTGGCTTTACAAATGGCAGTCAATACGCCAAAAAACCATGGGTTACTACAGTTTTACTATAATAAAACCATGGTTATTTTTCGTAAGGGTATGGCATGAAATATCTGATATTCCGATTGTCAAATACATGCAAGTGGAAGTATGTTGTTGTTTAAACACCTTTATAACGATCGCGTTAGTTGATCTGTATGCGCGATGGGTGCCGCCGTGTTAGTTTGTGCCGCAGACGCAGTACAGAGAATCGGATCTGTTGGATTTACAACCTCTATGTTTACAACACGTGATTTCATCCACTTCTCCCGAAATACTAAAAAAGTAAGTGGCTGGTGAACTGGGAATAGAATAGAGTAAACATTGAAGTTACTTACACCATGTGTATCTGATATGAATAAAACGTGTCGAATTATAATGGAAAGGATTATTATTACCTCTTCCATAGACATCAGTGTGTATTTTATGAACTCTAAATATATTGTTTTTTTGTACTTATGTGAATTTATATGTTTGAAACCTAAAATAAACAGTATGTGGTTGAAAACACTGAAAAGTTGTGATATATGACAGCTCTGAGCGCGCCTGTCTCTGGCTAAATTCAACATTTGAATTTAGCAGTTGATCATGTGATGCACTTGATCGTATGCGCCAGGGACCAGCCTAGAGTGATTACACCTGTGTGATCGTACGTGCGAAAGGCTTAAAAACAATACCATTTCTGACATAAAATTTTGAAATATAGGCTTAAATCAAACACATTTTAATTTAGAGTCTGTATATATATATATATATATATATATATATGGGGTGGGGAAATGGGGAGGGGGGCGCCCCCAGCCCCCCCTGTTCCAACGTCTATGATGCAAATCCACTTTGGAGACGTACATGTGCTTACTGAAGATCCGCTGTTCGCTTTACATGATAAAACATGTTTTGATGTTGTTTTTCATCACAAATATACTATGATGTTACTGGCTAGCGTCTTTACACCTTAACAAATCAACAGTATACTCTACAGTAGCTCAACAAATACGATTTTATCACATGGGAACCGTGTTTTGTTTTATAATACTCACCTTTGTAAACACCCTCTACGCTGCTCTCCTTCACGTTCGAAGACGATTTATCCCTTTCGCGTGGCATTCTGGGATTGAAAAGTATCCCTCGATGAACCCTTCAGAATCTTGGCTGAAGCAGTAGGACATCCGGGGATTACTCGCCTACGGTTTTATGGTTTAAGGTTTCTAACGTACTTCTTTCTTCACATACTCTTTTTCCCCACAATATATTAGGTGAGTAGGTATATTAGAACGCAAATTAAGTATACGCACAACTGAATCTCGTGAGAGTTATTGTAATTCTCGCCTACTCTTTTATGAACCCAAAAGATTCAAACATACTAATTTGTCGCATACTGCTTTTTCCATACTATATAGTAGAGAAGTATTCGATTTCGGACGCAGCCAGTGTGTATATTATTACTATTATTTTTATTTTTTTTGTCTTTATGATTTTAAGTGTACTGCCTTAATGTTTTAATATCTGTATTATTTAATAATAATAATATAATGATAAAGACTGTATAAAAGGCTTGATCCTATCATTCGTTCTTTTGTCACGTGACGTGACAGCATTGTATAGAGAAATTAATTTACATGCTTCCTTACAAACAGGTGCCTAGTCATTATTATTACCATCATTATTATAATTATTATTTACTCTTACTGCATTTCTGAGCTTTTTACTTCTTACAGTTTATAAATGTACACATTTCTATCGTAATGGTTATTTTCGATACACTGAATGTTGTAACAAAGGTAATAAAGAGTACTTATTAATGAACACACATGATTATGGTGGGTTTAATTTCCTAGATTTCTCTTCTTTGAACAACACTTTAAAAATTAATTGGATTAGACAGTGTTTGTGTAATCCAAACTCAATATGGATTTTTATCCCCAATGACTACTTTTCCAAATTAGGTGGTCTCCCTTTCTTATTGATCTGTATAATATTGCTAGAATCCCTTACAATTTAACCAAATTTCATTAACAGGGATTACTTGCATGGTCATTCATTTTTACGCACCCCTCAGCGGTACTTCACTTGGAAATTTTTGAACTATAGAATTTTGTGCATGCGCGACTGAACGAATCACTTCCCGACTCGCTCTTCCTGAGTCACATTAAAGATTCGTTTAAAATGACCGAATCGTTCAAGAACGACCTTCACTAACTGGCATCAGATGAAAACACCAAAACACAAACGCTTGTTATCCGTTTGTTTTGTTTTTTTGATATTAGCACAAATTTGAAAATCGGAAAACGAAGCTTTATCCGTTTTTTTTTTCATTTTGGTTTTGGAAGCAGATAAAAAAAAAAGTCGTTTTTTTATTTTTCCATTTTTGGTTTCAATTAGAAAAACGAAAGAACGAATGATACACGGATTGTGCACGCTCTCAAAACGCTACTTGTTGAATGGATTATTTTGAACAGGTAACGAAGTGTCAATGTTAAGCGTTAATTAGCATTAACTGCAACAGTGCCAAAACAATGGATAGTTTGTGTAATATGATAAATTGTCTTTCATGTTTTGCTTGATTGATAACAGGCACACAGAAAAACAACCAATGAGCTAATTTAACCTATCTTACCTAATATAGTTTTTACTATTTGGTGTATTTCACTTTTTATGTATTTAATTTGTGGAGCTTTATTTTTAATAGTTTGCTTTGATTAGACTACCTAGTTGTCATTGGAGAGAGACTAGTACAACTTGTATACAAAACCTGAAACAAACCACTACAAATGTATCTGTGTCTTAATAAAATCGGTGTGAGCATCCTGTGTCATGCTTTCTTTAATCTTTTTTTTTTTTTAAATAACCAATTTTTACCAGCCTTCACAGCCCCATCGGTGTATTTATTACAGAGTGAGTCATGCAACATTGAAACAACAAGAGTTAATTTTTATATTTAAATGAACAGTCTTTTTTAAATGGACACATTTTTCTTTATTGCATTGAGTTAACAGTCAAATACAGAGCTTAACGGTTTAGACAATCTGAGACAACCTGAGAAAGAACTACTAATAACAAATACTATAATTATGAAATATAGTATTGTGTCTGTTCTTTGACCATAGGCACTGAAAAACAACCTCATCATGTCATGTTTAAGAATAGTGAATAGTGATCCATTGTGTAAATAATGTTTAAATAGAGAGTTAAATAGAGAGAGAGGGAGAGAACCAGTCTAGGGCTATTCTTAAACTTGGAAAATGTTATGAAAAGTATGCATTTTTTTATTCACATGCTGTATGGTTGAGATTATATTTTAGTTCACAACTTTAAGTTCCATTGTTTAAAAAAAATGCTTTATTGGCTAACGTTTCATAAACCTTCAGTTGTTATGCTCTAAAATCCAATGCCATTTGTAATTTCACAGTATTTTCACCTCCTAAATCACTAACCTTTAAAGTCACAATTCTATAATGGTCAAATTTACTCAGGCAGATGGCATTTTTTAATTACATTTATTTATTTATTTTTGAATAATTGTAGCCTACATAAATAGGTGAAGCAAAACAAATATTTCGATCGTCCCTAATTTTTTCCTTATTTTCTTAAAGAATAAACACTTATTTTCTACACGATTAAACATGATAACATATTATTAATTCATAGAAAAAATGTAAGCAGTAAAAAGCTATTTTGACATTTGAATTTAAATAGTATTAAACTAACTTTAAAATATCAAAGAATTTATAAATTTAAAAGGGTAAAATGTCACAGTGCATGTTAAATAGCCTAAATGAACTTTATTGTGTTAACAATATAATTAAAACTAACAATATAATTAGATTTTTTAAATGAACAATTCCTGTATAAAATGGGACAGCAACCTTTATATCAAACATTTTTAAATCCTCCACAGCTGAGCATCGCGGGAGGCGGATCTGCGCCAGAGCGTGTGAAGTGAATGTGATGAACGAAGTCATTTTCAGATGCAATAAAAAAAAAACCTGCATAGCCTAGATTAGGCCCATGTAGGCTCTGCTCTGAAGTATATAATAATTATAATTTCTGTTAACCCAGAGTAACAAATTTTAACGGATTAATTGCCTTTTTTCTGCATGTTTTCTTTATTTATTTATTTTAAACACGCTAAAAAATAAATGTAGTTTGTGAGAGGAAAAATATAATAGTCGTGTATAGGTTTCATTTTAACGGATGAATCACCTATTTTTTTATTTAATTTTTTTATATAAATAATAAAAAATATACAAGTCGTGTATAGGTTTCATTTTAACAGATGAATCACCTATTTTTTTTTTTTTATTATATAATTCATGTATAAGTTGCATTTTATTGCATTTAGAAATAATAACTAAATGATATAATATGAACTAATAATGTTATAATGTACCAACAAGATATTTTTAGTTCCCTTCACTTTACAACAAATCCTTTAAATTTAACAAATATATCAGAACAAAACAAGAATTAAAAATATATAATTCTAATGGATAAATATAATCGCAGTATATAATAATATTGGCTAAGCTATAAACAAGCAAATAATAATAATTTAAAGCCAAGCATAAGGTAAGGTTGGGCTTTCTCATTCTTTCACTCGGGAGAAATCCGTTTCTATGTTCGTGATGTTGCCCATTTGAAGCTTAACTTTTATTCATGAGGTAAAATAGGCTTTGTAGTTCACGCGTGTTTCAGTATCGATGGAAAAAACCATAATTAACAATATGTGGAGTAAGTGGATCACTGCTAACGCTGAATGTCTGGTGAACGACTGCTGTTTCCAGTGAATATATGTGCATGAGACACCAGCGCGATCAAACAGCTGAAACAGAAAATACCAGATTTTTGGTCACACATACGGCATAATACAAAAATGCAAAGTGTTAGTGGTTTGAAAAAATCAAGAATAATAACAGAGTTAATAATAATTATTGCTAAATGCTGCATCTTTCTCATTTCACTCTGCATATGGAACCTGAAGATTAAAAAAAAAAAAAAAAAAGAATGAACCAAAATGAAAATGAAATGAAAACATTTAGCTTTTTATCCACATATATATATATATATATATATATATATATATATATATATATATATATATATATATATATATATATATATATATATAAAGTATTGTTCAAAATAATAGCAGTACAATGTGACTAACCAGAATAATCAAGGTTTTTCGTATATTTTTTTATTGCTATGTGGCAAACAAGTTACCAGTAGGTTCAGTAGATTCACAGAAAACAATTGAGACCCAGCATTCATGATATGCACGCTCTTAAGGCTGTGCAATTGGGCAATTAGTTGAATTAGTTGAAAGGGGTGTGTTCAAAAAAATAGCAGTGTGGCATTCAATCACTGAGGTCATCAATTTTGTGAAGAAACAGGTGTGAATCAGGTGGCCCCTATTTAAGGATGAAGCCAACACTTGTTGAACATGCATTTGAAAGCTGAGGAAAATGGGTCGTTCAAGACATTGTTCAGAAGAACAGCGTACTTTGATTAAAAAGTTGATTAGAGAGGGGAAAACCTATAAAGAGGTGCAAAAAATGATAGGCTGTTCAGCTAAAATGATCTCCAATGCCTTAAAATGGAGAGCAAAACCAGAGAGACGTGGAAGAAAACGGAAGACAACCATCAAAATGGATAGAAGAATAACCAGAATGGCAAAGGCTCAGCCAATGATCACCTCCAGGATGATCAAAGACAGTCTGGAGTTACCTGTAAGTACTGTGACAGTTAGAAGACGTCTGTGTGAAGCTAATCTATTTTCAAGAATCCCCCGCAAAGTCCCTCTGTTAAAAAAAAGGCATGTGCAGAAGAGGTTACAATTTGCCAAAGAACACATCAACTGGCCTAAAGAGAAATGGAGGAACATTTTGTGGACTGATGAGAGTAAAATTGTTCTTTTGGGGTCCAAGGGCCACAGGCAGTTTGTTAGACGACCCCCAAACTCTGAATTCAAGCCACAGTACACAGTGAAGACAGTGAAGCAGGGAGGTGCAAGCATCATGATATGGGCATGTTTCTCCTACTATGGTGTTGGGCCTATTTATCGCATACCAGGGATCATGGATCAGTTTGCATATGTTAAAATACTTGAAGAGGTCATGTTGCCCTATGCTGAAGAGGACATGCCCTTGAAATGGTTGTTTCAACAAGACAATGACCCAAAACACACTAGTAAACGGGCAAAGTCTTGGTTCCAAACCAACAAAATTAATGTTATGGAGTGGCCAGCCCAATCTCCAGACCTTAATCCAATTGAGAACTTGTGGGGTGATATCAAAAATGCTGTTTCTGAAGCAAAACCAAGAAATGTGAATGAATTGTGGAATGTTGTTAAAGAATCATGGAGTGGAATAACAGCTGAGAGGTGCCACAAGTTGGTTGACTCCATGCCACACAGATGTCAAGCAGTTTTAAAAAACTGTGGTCATACAACTAAATATTAGTTTAGTGATTCACAGGATTGCTAAATCCCAGAAAAAAAATATGTTTGTACAAAATAGTTTTGAGTTTGTACAGTCAAAGGTAGACACTGCTATTTTTTTGAACACACCCCTTTCAACTAATTGCCCAATTGCACAGCCTTAAGAGCGTGCATATCATGAATGCTGGGTCTTGTTTGTTTTCTGACAATCTACTGAACCTACTGGTAACTTGTTTGCCACGTAGCAATAAAAAATATACTAAAAACCTTGATTATTCTGGTTAGTCACATTGTACTGCTATTATTTTGAACAATACTGTATATACACACACACACACACACACACACACATATTGCTAAATGCTGGACCTTTCTCATTTCACTCTGGAACCTGAAGATTTTCTTTAAACTAAGAATGATTCGAAATGAAAATGAAATGAAAACATTTATCTTTTTATCCATATATATATATTTAAAAAAAAAATGCTTTAGCAGACACTTTTATCCAAAGTGACTGTGTTCCCTGGGAATCAAACCCCCAACCATGCGCTTGCTTGCTTGCTAGCGCAGTGCTCTACCAGTTGAGCTACAGGAACTCTCTTATAGGAGCTTAGATGGTATAGGGTCTAACATACATGTTGTTGGTTTAGATGATTTAACAAGTTTATACAATTCTTCCTCTCCTATAGTAGAGAATGAGTGGAACTGTTCCTCAGGGGGTCTATAGTGCACTGTCTGATGCGAAACTGAAGCTGACGGCTGAATGGTTGCAATTTTATCTCTAATAGTATCGATTTTAGAAGTAAAGTAGTTCATAAAATCATTACTGCTGTGGTGTTGGGAAATGTCAACACTTGTTGAGGCTTTATTATTCGTTAATTTAGCCACTGTATTGAATAAATACCTGGGGTTATGTTTGTTTTCTAAAAGTAATCGGATCTAGCAGTTTTTAATGGTTTTCTGTAGGATAGGTTACTTTCCCGCCAAGCAATACGAAATACCTCTAGTTATGTTTTCCTCCAGCTGTGCTCCATTTTTCGGGCTGCTCTCTTTAGGGTGCGAGTATGCTCATTATACCATGGTGTCAAACTGTTTTCCTTAACCTTTCTTAAGCGTAAAGGAGCAACTGTATTTAAAGTGCTAGAAAAGAGAGAGTCCATAGTTTCTGTTACATCATCAAGTTGTTCTGAGGTTTTGGATATGCTAAGGAATTTGGATACATCAGGAAGATAACTTAAAAAGCAGTCTTTTGTGGTAGAAGTGATGGTTCTTCCATACTTGTAACAAGAAGTAGAATTTACAATTTTGGCTATATGAAGTTTACACAGAACTAAATAATGATATGAGATTTCATCACTTGGCTGTACTGCTGGGCGGTTTTACCAAAAATGTATATCACTTTTTTTGTCAAAATTATACCGGTTTTACGGTTTATGACGTTGTTTTTATTTTCATGCATAATCAGGTGTACAATGCAATTTCTGCTTGTTGATATTCCAAGACGTGCTTGTGGCTAAGGTGCTGGAGCAAATTGATCGTGTTGCCTCCTTTGGTGACAATTTTAGCCCGACAGCACTTGCTTAAAATGGATGTTTGGTCGACGTCGGATTTTTGGAAACCAAAAAACCTCCAAACAACAGACCAGGCTCCTCTTTTTGGCTCTAATGCCCGTTTCACACATAATCTGCCTGCAGTGATATGCCTGCATTGTGCTTTTGCAGTCCGCTACTGAAATCGCCTTATGGCACGATTTTCTGCAGCCCTGACCTCCTGCAGTATGTTATCTGAACCAATCAGGATGCAGCGCACATGAGTGGAGCGCGAGAACAGAGCACTGAGAGCAGACTGGGCATATGCCTAACTCCAGGTTCACACACTCTGACTGTGATGCGTAGCCTTTTTTTTTCGAGCCCATGTTAACGGAACAGAACGTTCACACTGCACACAGTAAAAAGACGAGAACAGAAAAGGTTATAAATAGAAAGATGCGAAAAGATTTAATATCTTGCGCATGAGCACAGAGAGAGTTGTGAGTGCACAGGACACAGGTCGAGCGAGAGGAGACACGCTGTAAGTATGCACATATCTGAGCCTTATATACAGTCTATGATCTGAGCACGCGCATCTGGTTTTGTTAACAGAGCAAATGAAATCTGCGTGCGAGTCAGTGATGCGCGGGTTGATCCAAAATGAGCGGGTGCCTGCGGTTAGGAGTCATCCAAAAATATTTTTAATGATATTTGGGTCGCGGTCGCATTTTTGAAATACATAGGCCTACACTTTATTGGCTGAATAACTGGCATGAAGATGACGCACGAGCTCAGTCTGCACGTAGAGATGGAGGAGGCAAAGAAGACTGCATGGGGAGCAACAGCGCTGTTTTTGATAAAGTATGATTTTGACGACTTCATTAAGTTTTGTTTTATAGAAAACTCTTTTTAAAAGATTTTTGTTTTGTATAAATTGTATCTTAATTTTGATCAATGTTTTATCAATCAGTTGCCCATATTTAATAAATAAGAAGCAAATATATAGCCTGGCCCTAGCAGACAATGTAATAAGACGCCGGCAGGATCACTTGCATTGCATGTGAATTAAACTCAGCGTGTGCCTCACAGTTTTGAGAAATATAGGCTATATATTACAGACAGCTTGAAATGACTACTTTTAAACGCAAATATTCAAACCAAAATAAATGGGCTACTCCCTGATGATGTAATCCATATGAAATGTGCATTTCTCTCTGGCGTTCATGGCGAGTCTGCATGGTCAACTTCATCTTTGCAGCAACACAGAAAACACCAGTTTATTACTACTCAATTAAATGACTCCTTGCATATTTTCGGACCTGCAGGCCATTCTGGGTTGAGCGAGACCCCACGGAATGAGCGAGCGGATCGGGATATTCAGAAATGCACTGTCAGCTCACGAGCTCTGATCAGAACCAACCCGCATCAGTGTCTGCTGCTGACCTTACAGAAACATACAAATAGACATAGCCAGACTAGACTATTTTAGTACAAATTAAGAGCTTACTGACGATTTTTTATAATTCTTGAATTATGATATATTAAGTTTTTTTTTTGCCTAGTTAGTTTTGCCTACGTTCCTATGGCCCAATGTAGCTACGATGAGCATTTACTGCAATGTTTACTAATTGTTATTTTTTTGTGGTCCAAATTGCGGGCGGGTTAGTTTAAAACGTTGGTCGGGGGCAGGTTATTAATACATTGACCCGCGCATCACTGCTGCGAGAGGATAGATTCGCGCTTGTGCATTATTTTAATGTGCTTTTGCGTTACAATAATGCACTCTTGTTGCTGCTTCTGAACCGCTTACACATAACTTACTGTATACGCACTGCAGATGCGTACAGTGACCCTTGGGCAATTAATATATTGGGCAAAACATATAACACCTGAGGCACCGCTACAGTAAGCTAGAGATAAAGCTCTCATTGGTTTTCTTTCGTAAATATGTTTAAAATTTATACTGAATGTATTTATGACTGTAAAGCATTTCTGTGTGTGTCAAAATCGTGATTAAAATCGAAATCGCAAAATTTATCAAAAAATCGTGATAGGTTTTTTTTGTCCATGTGGCACAGCCCTAGTTTAAACTCAATAAATATAAACGCATTATTCATGCATTTTACTTCTAGGTTTGTATAATAAGCTGCTCAAGCAAGCGGCAAAACATTTAAACACATAATTAGCCTACTTTTCTTGTTAAAATATTTAAAATTAAAACACCACAGACAAAAACAGTCTAGTGGATTGTGCATTTAAATCTTTATCACAAGCAATCCCTAGGGTCTTAATGAACTTTGTTTTTCTGCTTCCATAAAAGTGAACATATATAGTGTTTTCCTTGTTTATCTAAAAGTGCTCTTTTTTAACCTTCAAACTAAATCTCTTAACCTTTAGCAAAACCTTTAACCTTTAGTTTTGAAACTCACTGGGTCTCTCACAAGAAGTAAATCAAACATGCTTTGTGTTGCAAGGCTCGTGATTGGCTGTTCGCCAGTGATGTCACACATTCATGTGCACGCGCTCCACAAACACAGGATCAAAGTCTGAGTTGACAAAGAAAGTTGATGAACAGCATCATGGTACCAACAAAGCCAGACTGAAGAGGTTTAGTTTTGTCAACTCAAAATTAATTCTGTAACTCTGAATTTGTTCAGCTACCATCATGGTACAGGTCCCCGGTAGCAAGTACTTGTTGGTAAAATTCGGAAAAGAATTTGAGAAATTATATTCCAGACAGATGAAGAATTTCCATTTGAATTCAGTATGACTGATGTTTTTTTTACAATTAATTGTATTTTTCCACAAAAATGTTGTCAACATGCTGTCACCCAGCTAGGAATGTTAAATGTAACTGGAAGTAACTCACATTTGTTAATGTTAAGACGAAGAGCCGAGGCTTTAGAAAAGAGCTCAAGAGTCTCTAAAGCTAGCTCAAGCTGAGAGACATCCTTCAGAAACAAGACTGACTTATCACCACTGCAGAGTCATCAACAGTTATTCCTTTTAAAGCACTTTCTCTGATGTGCAAGTTTAGAAGTTGTGTAGTGATCAGAAACAGATGTGAGGAGATTGGGCATCTTGATTCAGAGTAAATCTGGAGAGGAACCGCTGCTGAGCTTCAATCAGTAGAAAGCATTTTAATAGATCTACAACACAAATCACCAAATCCCAGCTTGGAACAAACATTCATGCTCCAGGAATCAAATGATTTGTAAGAGTATATGTCTGAGTATAAAACTATCATTAGAGAAACAGTCAGAATAATCTAGAATGTCCAAAACCAGACCTATATTATTACAAATGTGCCTTTTTGTAGAAAGACAGACTGACATTCATCAATTTAATTATTCAAAACATATCTTTGTGATAAAACCAAAGCAATAATTTTATAATGGTTATTTAGCAATGTAACTGGCCACCAGTGATCAATTAACAAGGGCTCTTTATTTGGTTTTGAAATTAAAGTTATAAGTCCTTGACACAAAGTCAGAGGAAGCAAGGCTCTTTCTATACTTTCTGTAAATACTTTAAACTTTTAAAAATTAAAGTTTTTTAAATGTTTTTTTTAAATGCTTAATAAAACTCAGCAGTTAACCCGTCCGTTCCCAGAGATGTATTATTATTTTAAAAGTTAATAGCATCAGTAAATTCTTAATCTAAGAGGAGCTTCACATATATTAAACTTGTCAATACTAATCTGCTTTATGTTACGTAAGGACTCGCACACAAATTACTAGAAACTCAGAACAAAAAATTGCTATAATTTAAGGGTCCTTCACAATATAACCTTTAATCCTCAATTTTTCAATAGGATTATTTTTGGAGATCACGTGACCCGCTGACAGAGATGGCAGCTTGGGTCTGAAGCTCCCTGACCCGGTGTCGATAAACCATTTGTCTAAGTTATATTCTCAGCATAAATTTTAATATTTATTTCCTTATATAAGTTTACTTTTCTGTGCTGGCTAAACGACAGCTTCTACCATCCTCTCCGGAGAAAAAACGACAGAAAGAGCCTGTTAATGAGGCGCTGCGTGCCATGGTGGCTGATGAGCTAAAGCTACAGTTCGGTGTCGTTCAGGAAATTTTCAAGGAGGAATTTCAACCGATCGCCGAAAGAATTGGATCGCTGGAGAAAGAGATGAGACTGATCAGTAATAATTTTGACATCCAGACAGCTGTTCATCAACATCCAGACAGCTGTTCGGAAAGTTAAGCAAGACTCGGCCGAAGTTAAGCTAACCGTTGACACACTTCAAGACAAAATGGCGAGATTAGAAGATAAAAGCCATCAATGTAACATTCGTCTTGTCGGCCTTGCAGAAGGGGAAGAAGGCAGCGATGCTTTAGGATTCATGCAAGCGCAGTTACCACAGTGGATCCCGTCACTTAAAAACAGACTGATCGAAATCGACAGGGCACATCGTATATATACTGGTGACAGCAACACAAAGAGCCCGCGTACTCTAATCTTCAAACTGCTTCGCTTCCAGGACAGGAACGCTATCCTCAAAAGAGCTCGAGCCGCGGGACAAATAATACACAAGGGCAGCTCACTTCTCTTCTTTTCAGACTACAGCAATCAAACCGCCATAAAAAGATGCAAGATGAATCAGTCTAGGAAAAGACTCACAAAACTCGGGATCTCTTCCTTCATGATCTCTTCCGCCACGATCAAGGTGACGCATCGCGGATCAACCTCTCATCTCCAAACGCCGGCTGACGTGGAAGCTTTTGCTGACTAGCAACAGGCACTTGCTGCGCCTCTGCCCTTACGTGACAGCACACCAGTTGATATGTTAACGGATAACAGTGCGCTGTCTCCAGGAGAATATGGAGACTGATATCACGACTATGCTGAGCACTACTTTAGTGTACTGTGACACCTAGTTGGTCTTGGACTCGGGTGATCCTCTGTTATGTTGGCCACGTATCCAGACAAGGTGGTTGTGATGGCAGGTAGGAGAGTTTGCTCTCACTCTCCGCCTACTGCCTTTCTGTTCCGTTCTTGTTGTTGCTCTCTTATAGTTTCAGATACCATGAACTATTCTTACAAGTCCACAAGTAATTCTAGTTTCTTACTTAGTAAAATGTACAGTAATTCAATTGAATTGTGGTTCTTAATATAATGTCTTGGAATGTCAACGGTTTAAATGGCGCCATTAAGAGAACTAAATGCTTGGATTATTAAAGATCTAAATGGATCTCTGTTGCACTAATACAGGAATCTCATCTGAGAACTTGCGATGTGCATAGATTTCAAAATAGATATTATAAATAAGATTTTTTTTTTCCTCCTCTGATAAGAAACCTAAAGGAGTTTTGATTTTGATGGCCCGGCGTCTTCCTTTTTCATTGCACTAGGAGTGATACAGATGGTCGTATTACTTGTATAGTTGGTATATGGCGTTTATTTCAGTTTATGCTCCCAATGAATATGATAGTGGGTTTTATCAACATCTTGTCAGTATTTTACTAAGTTTGAATGACTATTACCTTGTCATAGGAGGCGACTTCAATGCTGTGCAAAATCCCCTACTTGATAGATCTCAAATATCACATTTGGATCAGAACTCTTCAAAGTTATTTCAGGATTTCATTAAACAGGTCAACGTGTTTGACATATGGCAATTGAGGAATGAGGCTGTCAAAGACTATACCTTTTTCTCAGCTCGCCATAAACCTACTCTCCCATTGATTACCTGCTCATATCACCAGCTTTCATTCCGTTTGTTGAAGTCACTGATATATTACCCCTTCTTCTTTCAGACCATTTGCCGGTTACATTGTATCTTTTCCCATTTTCTATTTCCTCTGGAAACAAACATTGGAGATTTTATACATCTCTACTTCTTGACCAAGAATTCTTATCACAATTACGCACCTCCTTGGTAGAGTTTATTGAACTGTAAGGTCCAGACACTCGGCCCAAGGAAGGTATCCGGTACTGGATGAAGGTTTCCTGCGTGTTCTGTCTTTCAGCGCGTAAAGTTATTCAGTTTAGGTTAAACTCAAATCTGACTCCATTTTATTATTTAATCTGACTCCATTTTAGTATGACCTCGAATTTAGGTTGAAATGCAAATTGGTTGTATGCCTTTTTAATTAATATTCTTCTGACATTTGATTATTCTAGTTAACTCGGGTGCTCATGTTGCTAACAAGGATACAACGTAATCTACTAGTCAATAATTACAGAGTAAGACAGAATAGAATCAAAATGTAACAATTTATTTACAGTCAGGTAGATATGTATTTTGCCAATTACATATCCAATTGAAACAACATCAAATCATATCAATACAAAACATCAAATTCTCAAAGATGAATCTAAAAGTAAAATATGCATACCTGACCTTAGAAAATACATAGTATGAAGTGAAGAGACACACAACACACTACGGGCTTTCTGGCTACAGAAATCGCCCTGATCCTCTTGCTGCAATCCTTTAAATACCTCAGACCAAGACAAACATCCCCCGAGATGAAGACAGAAACTAACAATTGGAATTTGCATTACCTCAGGTCCCAAGCCTGGGTGGTTTTACAACTCAATGGGAACAGCGGGTAATTTACATGGAGGGCCCCAGGAAAGGACACTCCCATCACAGTAATCAAGATATCTCTTGACTTTTCAGATCTGTATTATCTTCTAATCTACTTTTGTGAGAGTGAGACCATTGTACCAGTTGCACTGAGACATTTCCAATGATACTAGACATGAGTGTTAGTTCACTTGCATTGACATTTTCATGTAATCATTTTGAGCAGACTGAGTAGAAGGAAGAATGGGTGAAGGGATTTAAAATGAAACAAATGGCCAGAAGGGGAGGAGGTCTCCTGCTCCTCCACTCTGTGGGGTGTCTTGAAGATGCCTGTGTATGTTTGTATTGTCTGCTTCTCAGGAGATCAAAGTATCTCAGGTTCTTTCGTCCTTACAGTTCCTCCGTTTGACCCCCAATGGGTCACATTCAGATGAATCCAATGGGGTCACCGTTAGATGATTGTTTATCTTCGAGATGTTATCTCAAAATTGTCTTTGTGATGTAAGCAGCTTTAGAAACCTTCTGAGGGCTGTAAACATCTGCAGAACACTCAGTCTCAGCATGTGTGTGTCGCTTGAGTTTGGCAGGTGGATGAATGTCTCCAGGGTTTCTACCTGTGGTTGAGCTCAGCATGTGAGCACAGTTCAGTGGGTCAATCTGAGCCTTTACGACTTGTTCAGTTTACGTGTCATTCCTTTGTGGAGAAACCTCTGCTCCTTATGGCACCTTTTCTAGGACGGTAGTCTGACCCATCTTCGTGAATCCTCTCACCTCCAGCGGTGCAGTTTTTAAGCAGACTTCAGTAGGTGAAGGTGTTCTCCTTGCTTACACACCGATTTGTGTGGGACACCTGAAAAGCATCTTAGTGGCCATCCAATGACTGTATTCTGATCAGCTTAATGTCATCACCCATGGAGTAAGAAATAAAACTCATAAGTTAATATAAGAGCAATAAAACAAAAAAGAAACCTGATAAATTCATGTCAGCCAGTGCAAGTGGTACATCTGATGTTAAAAGTGGTCCCATGTAAACATACATTTTGGTATGAATGTCTCAAAGGAAATGCAGCAAGAGGTCAGTATAATTTGAGCATTAATTTAGAGGTATGCAAACAATAAACAAGTCATATAATGAAAATAAGAACATTCAATCACAATTATGAAGGTATATACAATAATCACACTGTTAATTCAGGAATTTTCTATTGAAAGTCACTTTAGAAGATGTAAGGTTTTTAAGAAGTGATTTAGAAACTCGATTAAAACATTTTTCTACAATGTAAATCCTAAATTCCTTGTAACATGTGTGTGTGTGTGTGTGTGTGTGTGTGTGTGTGAGAGAGAGAATGGGTATCTGATATAAAGGTTAAGTCACAGTTGATGGTTTGGTAAAGTTTAAAATTTTATGATTGATTGATAGAGAGTGCAGGCACTTCATATCTGATCATTTTAATAATGCTTATTGTCATTAGTGATGTGTTGGGAAACCAGGGGCCCTCTGGCTTGTCAACCATCCTAATAACAATCAGAAAGATTCAATATTTTAAATTGTAAAGGCTTGTTTGCCTCTGTGTTCAAAAATTTTGCACCATCAATCTGTGACTTGTTGTGCAAATGTGTGTTACAGTGTTGTTCCATGAGTTTTTTTAGACAGTTGCAGATAGTAGATATTTTATATCTTTTGGGAATGTAATTAATTCTATTGTCCTGTGTGTGTGAGGCTATGTGGTTCTGTCAGTGTGATGATGGACAATAGATCTTTAGTGGAGTACCATGTTTGTGATCTAAGCCATCATTGTCTTCTGATTGTAGTGTGCAGACTGGATAGTCTAGATGAGGTGATGATGCAATGGGTGAAATGTGTGTGCTATGGTCATGTCTGGGAGATGAATGGAGTCTAATCTATAGCAATCTGTGTTGCAAAAATTTAGTTCCGGTTCTAATCCGGGAGGCCATGTAGATATTTGTGTGGTGATGTTCTCCTGTGAGGTGTGAATGGCCTCTTCAAGTGTCTTCACATTCATCTCCCACATTTCAGGTTATGTAACAATTCTGTTGTCCTGGCTTGGTGCAGAGGGGACAAGACACCCTCCTGGTATCTGTCCTCTAAAGAATTGCAGTGGTCAACCTGAGACAGAAAAAGATACAAAGATAACCACAGTTAATTTTGAACTTGTCATCAGTTTCATGTTCAGGCATGTGGAATTATTTTAACTACATTCATCCTCATGTACTGCAGTTTTAATCCAGATGTCACATGAAACGGAGTTCGGTTGGTCAGATCTGAATTACTGCTCCTGTTTCAGTGCAGTCTGAGTGTGTAACACCTGATGCTGCTCTTGCAGTAGAGCCCTCACAGTCTGCTGTGTCATGAGCATTAGAGACCCCAGTTCTACTGGGGACATTTTCTAGATTAATTGGTGTTTTTATCACCCATGTCATCATGCATTCCAATGGACCAATGTCCATGGCTTTAGTTGCTGTTGCTCTCATTACAGTCAGATCTGTGGGCAGAAATGTGTTCACCTGTTTTGGTGTTGTCTGTTTGACAATTGTTGTTTTATGGTGTTGTTCACACATGCAGATCTCTGTGGCACATAAAAACTTCTTGTATTTTACACCCCCCTCTCATTATTTTTCAAGTCAATTTAAAAGATTAAAAGATCAAATGGTGTTTTGTGGCTGTATATGACTGTGGCTTTGTGTAAATGCTGTCATGCTCCAAACAAAGGAAAGGAAGTTTTACAATTGTTATGTAAATTTGGTCCTGTTGCTGTAACCGGTAATAGCCTCTAAGAGCGAGTGTGAGGTGAGATCTGGCTCAAAATACTTCCATAAAATGTTTTTATTATTGCAAGATTAGTAACAAAATCAGAGTTTCCATTTCCAAATAATGTTAGCCATTCTCTCTGATCAGATCAAATTTTTAGTTGGTGCTCCTCAGTGAAGGATGACTTGGTTTGCTATCGCTTGTGCCACACTATTGAAATGAAATCACACTTCCTCCCTTTTGGCACTGTGAAGCAAATCAATCTGCCACACGGTTTAAGTTCTCACATGTCACACTGTGGCCACATGGCTATTCTATGCTCCTCTACATGGTTTAACTGCAGCTATACAGAAAATAGCAGAGTGTACCACTCAGGAGACAAACAAATTCAACACAGACACACATGCAACTTGAAATTGCGATGCAATTCCAGTATTAAAGTTATTCCAATTTTACACAAGACACATGGTCTAGAATGCATGTAGCATCTACAACCTTAAACCTAAGTGTTTACACACTTACAGTAAAGCAGTCATGTG
The DNA here is from genome assembly GCF_003368295.1 of Carassius auratus. Taxonomy (NCBI): domain Eukaryota; kingdom Metazoa; phylum Chordata; class Actinopteri; order Cypriniformes; family Cyprinidae; genus Carassius; species Carassius auratus. The sequence continues at coordinate 41,733 of NW_020527545.1, read as the reverse complement.
TTTTTTTAAGAATAAACTAAACTAAGCTATGTGTACATTTAGTAGCACCAACAACCATAATGTGTTTTCTATGCTCACAATGTTCAGCACAATTATAAATTTGAAAATGCAAGCAGGATTATTGAAATTTGGATGTTTCCATATTAAACTCATTGCTATTAAACTGCTAACCCACTAGTAAGTGAAGTCAGTAGCTGAAGGCCTTGCATAATCAATGCAGTCAACTCACTAATAGTGTTACCAGAGGTAGACTTGTTACATGTCAACCCCTGATCTTTTCCTTTAGAAAGTGATATCTTACTTTTCAGAAAATAAGGTGGAGGTCTACCCCTTCCCAGTGACCAGCATTTTTCCTCTGTATGGCCTATTTTCTGACAGGAAGAACAAAACCTGCTATCTTTGCCACAGGTTTGTTTGCTGTGTTCTCCTGAAGTTTGAGGATTTTCATGAATCTCTAATGCTTTCTTTACACCTTGCGCTCTGGTCCACGACTCTGCGCTATTATGGTGCTGCCTCTCTTTAAGAACTGAAATCGGCATACTATCTTGACCAGTGGCACAGGCTTCCTCTGAACTAAAAGTTCTAGATTCATCACAGCAAGTCACCTCCTCCAAGAAGTGGACATGCTTTTCAGTCCCACTGCTTTTAGAATAATTCCCTTCTGTCATCCAATGTGCAGATGCAATACTGTGGGGCTTTGATTTCCATCTGTTTTCTATCCTTGAACCCCAATCTACAATCGCTCTGAATGTGTTTTCGGCTGAATCTGCTCCGTTTAACAAAGCATTTTGGACTGGAGTGCCAGCATTGTTCTTTATGAGTTGTAACAATGGTTCGTGATCACGGCTTGCATTTTCTAGACCGGAATATTCTTTGTATGTCGTCCACAGACGTTCAGCGAATGTTTCAAACGGTTCATTGCTTTCCTGCTTAATTTGTAGTATCCTGCTCCAATCCGCGCTTGTTGGACCCCTTATATCTAGCAATGCCTGTTTTAATCGTTCAAAGATACTTTCGTCAGTTTCGTTATTGTTTCGCTTGATTATGTCTCCAGATTTCATTCGAGGGGTTAATTTAGATCGGAGCTCTTCAGGAATGGTTAAGAGTGCGATTTGCCATACATCCCTAGTTTCCAATTTATACACTGTGGCTTGTAGCATCAGTGTTTCCCAATAGGGTTGGAATGGCCCTCTTCTGGGCATCATTCCCACAATCTGTTTGTGTGTTGTACACTCTTCGCATGTTAATGGGCGGCTAATCATGGTTATTTCATCGTTTGTATTTGTTATGGTTTTGAGTACAGCAATTTTAACTGATTTGGAGGGTTTTTCGCTGGATTTTGCTCTGGTTTTAATCGGACTTCGCTGATTTTGTTCTCCGTGTCTCTGAACGGGATCTCGGTTTCTCTGAGAATCTAATGCGGCAACATCATCATCATCACTATCGCTGTTTCTATCATAATCAAAGGTTTCATCCAGTGCCGTTTTGGAGTTTGTTTTGAAGTTCTTCGATTTTTCTAGACATCATCTCACTCTGTCTTGCCCAACCTTGTCTTTCGAAAGTAAATGCCTCGACCTGTGCTCTTAACTTTTGCAATTCTTCAGAGCGTGCCTTTTCAATTTCTTTTATGCTTGTTATCGCGCGTTCGTTTTCAGCTATTGTCTCTAGGTCATTTTTGCGAAGAAGGTAGATGATGGCAGTCGGGATTTTTTTATATTTCGCTTTAGACGTCAATTTTTTGCCCTCGGCCAAAAACCAGGATATTATTTCATTGTTCTTCCATTTAAGGTTGAATCCTTTATCGTTTAAACGAAGAAGTGTGCCTTTTATTTGCAGGGCTTGAATTTCCATGATCTCCTGATCTACACTGTCGCTGTATTGTCCCTGAAAAGCCATGTTTCCCCAGTTAATTCTCCCCCCACCGGATTTCTACGGTCTCCGGTCTAACAATGGGTATGTCGACCCGTTCTAAAAATGTGTCTATATGTGAGGTGCAAAAAACTTTCCCTCAACACTTCTAATAGGAAAAAGGAACGAACTTACCACAGCAGTTGTAGACAGGGAAGAAGGAGCTCAAACCTCATATTCTCTGTGAGAATCAATCTGAATTTCGCGCTGGAAAGACGTCACTCGCCTAAGTAGGGAGATCACGGAGGCTGGTCACCACTGTAAGGTCCAGACACTCGGCCCAAGGAAGGTATCCGGTACTGGATGAAGGTTTCCTGCGTGTTCTGTCTTTCAGCGCGTAAAGTTATTCAGTTTAGGTTAAACTCAAATCTGACTCCATTTTATTATTTAATCTGACTCCATTTTAGTATGACCTCGAATTTAGGTTGAAATGCAAATTGGTTGTATGCCTTTTTAATTAATATTCTTCTGACATTTGATTATTCTAGTTAACTCGGGTGCTCATGTTGCTAACAAGGATACAACGTAATCTACTAGTCAATAATTACAGAGTAAGACAGAATAGAATCAAAATGTAACAATTTATTTACAGTCAGGTAGATATGTATTTTGCCAATTACATATCCAATTGAAACACATCAAATCATATCAATATAAAACATCAAATTCTCAAAGATGAATCTACAAATAAAATATGCATACCTGACCTTAGAAAATACATAGTATGAAGTGAAGAGACACACAACACACTACGGGCTTTCTGGCTACAGAAATCGCCCTGATCCTCTTGCTGCAATCCTTTAAATACCTCAGACCAAGACAAACATCCCCCGAGATGAAGACAGAAACTAACAATTGGAATTTGCATTACCTCAGGTCCCAAGCCTGGGTGGTTTTACAACTCAATGGGAACAGCGGGTAATTTACATGGAGGGCCCCAGGAAAGGACACTCCCATCACAGTAATCAAGATATCTCTTGACTTTTCAGATCTGTATTATCTTCTAATCTACTTTTGTGAGAGTGAGACCATTGTACCAGTTGCACTGAGACATTTCCAATGATACTAGACATGAGTGTTAGTTCACTTGCATTGACATTTTCATGTAATCATTTTGAGCAGACTGAGTAGAAGGAAGAATGGGTTAAGGGATTTAAAATGAAACAAATGGCCAGAAGGGGAGGAGGTCTCCTGCTCCTCCACTCTGTGGGGTGTCTTGAAGATGCCTGTGTATGTTTGTATTGTCTGCTTCTCAGGAGATCAAAGTATCTCAGGTTCTTTCGTCCTTACAATTGAAATGAATAAGGGCTCGACAAACAACCCTCAAGTGCTATGGGAGGTAACAAAGTGTTTTATTAGAGGGAAATGCATTGCTTTCTCCTCATTTCGTCAGAGGTCTAGAAATGGCCGTAGAATTGAATTAGAGAGACAAGTTCAGGTGGATCTCAAAAATACTCACTGTTAACAAAAAGAAAAATAATTAAATGCACTTAAATCATTATTAAAATAATTGCTCTTAGAGAGACAAGTTCAGGTGGATCTCAAAAATACTCACTGTCAACAAAAAGAAAAATAATTAAATGCACTTAAATCAGTATTAAAATAATTGCTCTTACACAGAGCCCACTTTATTATGCACCGCACAAAACAGTCTTATTATTTTAATGGGGAGAGACCGAGTAAATTATTAGCGTTACGGATTAAACAGATGGAATCCAGAGCAAATATACATGCTATAAAGAAGGATGGCACCTTATACACTCAAACCAAAGATGTAAATCTGACTTTTAAATCTTACTACAAACAATTATACACTTCTAATTCTTTCTCTAGTTATCAACAAAATGTATCTTTTCTTCAACAGTTTACCTTCTCCAAATTTGATGAACAACATTTTAAGAGGCTATATGGCCAACTATCATTAGATGAACTGAAAATGGCTTTAGACTCAATGCCGAAGAACAAAGCTCCAGGTAGTGACGGAATTCCTCCAGAACTAATTTCTGCCATCTGGGATATAGTTTCTCCACTTATTCTTGACTCTTTTAATTTTGCGATCGAAAATGGAACCCTTCACAGGGACCAAAATACAGCCCTTGTAACCCTTTTACTCAAGAAAGGCAAAGATCCCTTAGAATGCGCCAGTTATAGGCCTATTAGTTTAATAACTACAGATGCAAAACTCTTTGCTAAAACTTTAGCCCTTAGACTAAGTAAGTGTATAGATAAAGTCATAAACTATGACCAGTCTGGTTTTCTCAAAATTCGATTTGCCTCTGATAACATTAGGTAATTTCTACATATTATTCATAGGTCCAGTTCCTGTCCAACCTCTTCCGCGGTCATATCATTGGACGCGGAGAAGGCCTTTGATAGGATAGAGTAGAGTTTTCTTTGGGCAGTTATTGATCATGTAGGGGGCAGGACAGGGATTTATTCAAATGGTTAAAACGCTTTATAATTGTTGTTCACCACGGATTCTTAAAGGCTCCTTAGCATCTTCCTCTTTTGCTCTTGGCAGGGGCACCTGTCAAGGATGCCCATTATTGCCCTTGCTCTTTACTTTATTAGTGGAACCATTAGCTCAAGCAGTACGGCAAACTTTATCCATACAACCAATTATCTGCGTAAATACCCCCCACAAAATTTCTCTCTATGCTGATGATATTTTGCTCTTTGTTTCCAATATTCCGGTGTCCGTTCCTGAATGCTTAAACCTTTTTAACATATTTGGTAGTCTTTCAGGTTATAAAATAAATTGGAATAAATCTGCTCTAATGCCTCTGAATGAGGCAGCTGGACAAGAATCTAATAGTTTACCTCCTTTGATCCCCATAGTGAAACAGTTTACATATTTGGGTATTACTATATTTTCCTCATTTCATCTTATTAGGGCCCGAGCACCGAGGTGCGAGGACCCTCTTGTATCTGCTTTGTTTTTTATTAGGGCCCGAGCACCGAGGTGCGAGGACCCTCTTGTATCTGCTTTGTTTATTATTATTATTATTATTAGGGCCCGAGCACCGATGGTGTGAGGACCCTCTTGGAATTGCTCCGTTTATTATTAGGGCTCAAGCCCAAAGGGCGAGAGGCCTATTGTTTTCCTTAGGATTATTTTTTATTATTAGGGCCCGAGCACCGATGGTGTGAGGACCCTATTGAAATTGCTCCGTTTATTAGGGCCCGAGCACCGATGGTGTGAGGACCCTCTTGGAATTGCTCCGTTTATTATTATTATTATTATTATTATTATTATTATTATTATTATTATTATTCTCCAAAATGAATCGCATTTTTGAGGGCCTAAACATGCTCGAAAAGTCATGAAACTTTGCACACACCTCAGAACTGGCGAAAATGTACGTCTGATATGGGTTTCAGAAGTGGGTGTGGCAAAATGGCTCAACAGCGCCACCTATACACGTTCAACGGTGTGCGCCTCGAGCTACGTTTCATGTACATGTATGAAAATCGGTATACACATGTAACTCTCCAATACCTACAAAAAAGTCTCTTGGAGCAAAATCCAAAACCCAACAGGAAGTCGGTTATTACTAATATTATGAGCAAATTTTGTGTCATTTTTGTCATTTCCATGCGTTGTATTTTGACGAACTCCTCCTAGAGATTAATTCAGATCAACACCAAATTTGGTATGCCTAATCTAAAGGCCATTGCGATGTTAAATTGCGAAGCTTTTGAGTTTTCGTTGAAGGGCCTGTGTGTGGCGGCCTGGCGAATTTCGATGATTCGCCATGAAACAGGAAGTTGCTATAACTCAGACATACAATGACCAATCTGCCCCAAACTTCACATGTTTGCTGAGTCTCCTGTCCTGAACAGTTTGACACGACCATATTCAGTTATAGTCATAGCGCCACCTATTGGCAACAGGAAGTGACATATTTTACGCTGCGACAAACTACTCCTAGAAATTTTTGACATCAATGTCTTTTTTGTCGTCAATCTAATCTAAAGGCCTGTACGATGTTAAATTGAGAAGATCTTGAGTTTTCGTCAAAGGGCGTGTCCATGGCGCCATGTCAAAGTTCGATGTCTCGCCATGGGAGTAGTTGTTGTTGTAACTCAGGCATAAAATATCAGATCTTGCCCAAACTTCAAATGTTTGATAAGAGTACTGACCTGAACACATCTGGAGGCTAATATTCCATTGGGTGTGGCAAAATGGCTCGATAGCGCCACCTATACATTTTCAATGGAGTGCGCCTCGAGCTACGTGTCATATACATGTACAAAAATCGGTAAACATATGTAACACACCAATAGCTACAAAAAAGTCTCTTGGTACGAAATCCGAATCCCAACAGGAAGTCGGTTATTTTTAATTTTCCCTGCAAAATTGGTGTTGTTTTTGTCATTTTCAGGGGTTGTATTTTAACAAACTCCTCCTAGAGATTTATTCAGATCAACACCAAACTTGGTCAGTGTAATCTAAAGCCCTTTGCCATGTTAAATTGCGAAGGAATTGAGGTTTCGTTAAAGGGCGTGTCCATGGCGGCCTGACAAATTTCGATGATTCGCCATGAAAAATTATGGTGCTATAACTCACACATACAATGTCCAATCCGCCCCAAACTTCACATTTTTGATAAGACTCTTCACCTGAACAGATATACATGCCAATATTCAGTTATAGTCATAGCGCCACCTATTGGCAACTGGAAGTGACATATTTTACACTGTGACAAACTACTCCTAGAAATTTTATGACATCAATGTCTTTTTTGTGGTCAGTCTAATCTAAAGACCTGTGTGATGTTTAGTTGTGAAGATCTTGAGTTTTTGTTAAAAGGCATGTCCATGTCGCCATGACGAAGTTCGATGTCTCGCCATGGGAATAAAAGATGTTATAACTCAGGCAGAAAATGTCCGATCTTGCCCAAACTTCACATGTGTGATAAGGGTCCTGGCTTGAACACATCTGAAGGCCAATATTCCATTATAACGATAGCGCCACCTGCTGGCAACAGGAAGATTGGCACACATATGGAATAAACTTTGATATATTGCACTTATATTTATGAGTTTAAATGCATATTTCTCAACGTTCACCTTTTTACTAAAGCCACACGATGGCGGTGAGCCCGGGTGCGAGGGCCCGTTCAACGCTGCTTGCAGCTTTAATTAGGGCCCGAGCCAATGGGCGCAGGGCCCTATTGTTCCCCTAAGGATTATTCTTCTTATTATTATTTTTATTTTTTATGAACCTTCCGGGGGTTTTTGGGGGCCTTAACATACTCAAAAACTCTTGAAAATTGGCACACACATTGGAACCTGCGGCCATCAGGACGCCACAGAGGCTGGGACCCGGGCGTGGCACAGGGGCTCTACAGCGCCCCCTGGAACACAGTCAGAAACCTTGAACCATAGCTCACACACACTTGCATGTATTTATATGAAACTCAGTACACTTATAGATCTCATTGAGCTGAACAACTTTTGCACTCTATGTCATAGGCTCCGCCCAACAGGAAGTCAGCTATTCAGGGCTGTTTAAAAAAAGCATGCTCTGGAATTTGAAATACTCCTCTGAGGGCTTTCAACCGTTTGCTTCGAAACTCGGTGAAAATGATCTCAAGACATTGGGGATGAAAAATTGCGAGGGGATTTTTGATATCTCGAAGGGTTTGCCCGTGGCGTGGCGTTGAATTTAGGGCAAAAAATTAGAAACAGGAAATGCCTAATAACATCCACATACATTACCTGAGTTTGATCAAACTTCATCGGTTTGTTCGAAGTATGATACCGATCGTATATATGTGACTATTAAGAGTCAACGTTATAGCGCCACCAACTGGCAGCAGGAAATTGAGTCATTTTCAAAATGCTTTGAATTCAGCATCTTATTTTTACTCGATTTGCTTCAAACTTCATCAGAATAATGCCAAAACATGGCCGATGTAAACCTGTTGTGGGAATATTGATATCTTATATATTGTTGCCATGGCAACGTGTCAAACGTGAATATTCTGTTATGGTGATTTTGAGGCAGATAACAACCTCAGATTTACATGAAACTCAAAACACATATCAGTATTATTGATAGCTAGACAATGGAAAAAGCTTTTACAAGGGCGTGGAAGAGGCACTCTATAGCGCCACCTTTTGTCAAAAGTGGGGGGGTTAGTTTTAGCTACAGACACCAAACTCGGTACGTATATTGTTCTTATCAAGACGGACAACTTTCTAAATCACAGTTATCAGCTACGACCAACAGGAAGTCGGCTATTTTGATTTGAATATGGATTTTTGAAAAAAAATTGAGCTGTGATTTAATCCATACTCCTCAGAGGAAAAGTTCACTATACTCACCAAACTTTATCTACATGTTGCAAAAACATTGAGGAACTTAAATTGCAAACAGATTTTGGTTAGCTTGAACGGTTTTGTCGTGGTGATTTTTTGAAATGACAGTCAAAAAAGGAATCATTAACTGTCTTGTATTTTTAAATTGCAGCTTCCAAACACTTAAAAGCATTTTCTCATACAGAGATCAAATCATTCTGAGGAAATATGCATAGTTTCATGACTTTACGACACTGTATGATTAAAAGAAAATTAAAAAACTGTCAGACATCTCATCTCACTCTGTCCCTCTGTTTGAGGAATGTATGTGTGCTGACTGAGTGTGTGTGTGTGTGTGTGTGTGTGTGTGTGAGTGAGTGTGAGTGGGGGATGGGCATGAGCTGAGTGGCAGACAGACAGGGAGAGAGAGAGGGACTTAAACATCTCTTTAATCACCAGATTTTTGTTGTTGTTGCTAATTGTGCTGTTTTCATTACAGCTTAAGAAATCTCTTAGGCCTTATCCTTTTCTGACAGTTTCAGTGATTAAAAAAAAATTCTAAAAATACTTATTTGTGCTGCAAATAATAATTTTAGTCCCACTTTATATTAGGTGGCCTTAACTACTATGTACTTACATAAAAAAATAAGCACAATGTACTTATTGTGTTCATATTGTATTTTAAAACACTTTTGCTGCTATTGAGGTGGGATAGGGGTAAGGTTAGGGAGAGGGTTGGAGGTATGGGTAAGTTTAAGGGTGGGTTAAGGTGTAAAGTATGGGTCAACAGTGTATTTATAAATGCAATTACAGAAATTAAATACAGATGTAATTACATGTAGTTTTTTTTTTTAAATATAAGTACAATGTAAAAACATGTATGTACACAATAAGTACATTGTACTAAATTATTAATTAAAATGTAAGTACATAGTAGTTAAGGCCACTTAATATAAAGTGGGTCCATAATTTCAAACTCATTTGATACTGACCTCTGACACCCTGTGATTGACATTAATCTGAATTTATATAATCTCATGGATGTAACAGTTAAAACTGTTCAGCTCACAGATGACGACCAAGCTGTGATGCAAGCAGAACTATTTCACAAATGCTTATAGGTCAATAAATTTATAACAAAACACTTTTAATTACTTAAGGATTTGGTAACAAATTAAAATAATGTCTCATTTTTTAACATTAGTAAATGCATTGGTAGATACCTACAAAATACCTACCACAAAGTCTCTTGGTAGGAAATCCGAATCCCAACAGGAAGTAGGTTATTTAGAATTTTCTCTGCAAAATTGGCGTTGTTTTTGCCATTTTCTGGGGATGTACTTTAACAAACTCCTCCTGGAGATTTATTCAGATCACCACCAAACTTGGTCAGTTAAATCTAAAGTCCTTTGCGATGTTAAATTGCGAAGATCTTGAGGTTTCGTTAAAGGGCATGTCCATGGCGACCTGACAGATTTCGATGTTTCGCCATGAAAAAGGAAGTTGCTGTAACTCAGACATACAATGTCCAATCTGCCCCAAACTTCACATGTTAGATAAGACTTCTGCCCTTAAGAGAGCTACATGCCCATATTCAGTTATAGTCATAGCGCCACCTGCTGGCAACAGGAAGTGACATATTTTACGCTGCGACAAACTACTCCTAGAAATCTTTTGACATTAATGTATTTTTTGTGGTCAGTCTAATCTTAAGGCCTGAGCAATGTTAAATTGTGGAGATCTTGAGTTTTTGTTAAAGGGCGTGTCCATGGCGCCATGACAAAATTTGACGTCTCGCCACAGCAAGAGAAGTTGTTGTAACTGAGGCATAAAATGTTCAATCTTCCCCAAACTTCACATGTTTGATAAGAGTCCTGCCCTGAACACATCTGAAGGCCAATATTCCATTATAATGATAGCGCCACCTGCTGGCAACAGGAAGATTGGCACATATATGGAATAAACATTGATATATTCTACTTATATTTATGAGTTTAAACGCATATTTCTCACCGTTCACCTATTTACTAAAGCCACTCGCTGCCGGTGAGCCCGGGTGCGAGGGCCCGTTCATCGCTGCTTGCAGCTTTAATTATTAGGGCCCGAGCACCGATGGTGTGAGGACCCTATTGGAATTGTTCCGTTTATTATTATTATTATTCCGCTTCTCCAAAATGAATCACATTTTTGAGGGCCTAAACATGCTCAAAAAGTCACCAAATTTTGCACACGCCTCCGAACTGGCGAAAATTTACGTCTGATATGGGTTTCAGAAGTGGGCGTGGTAAAATGGCTCGACAGCGCCACCTATGCACGTTCAGCGGTGTGCGCCTCGAGTTACATTTCACGTACATGTATGAAAATTGGTACACACATGTAACACATCAATACCTACAAAAAAGACTCTTGGAGCAAAATTCGAAACCCAACAGGAAGTCAGTTATTTTTAATATTATGAGCAAATTTTGTGTCATTTTTGCCATTTCCATGCATTGTATTTTAACGAACTCCTCCTAGAGATTTCTTCAAATCAACACCAAATTTGGTATGCCTAATCTAAAGGCCTTTGCGATGTTAAATTGCGAAGATTTTGAGTTTTCGTTGAAGGGCGTGTCCGTGGCGGCCTGGCGAATTTCGATGACTCGCCATGAAAAATGAAGTTGCTATAACTCAGACATACAATGTCCAATCTACCCCAAACTTCACATGGTTGATAAGACTCTGGAACAGAATAGATTGACATGCCCATATGCAGTTATAGTCATAGCGCCACCTATTGGCAACAGGAAGTGTCATATTTTTTGCTGCGAAGAACTACTCCTAGAAATTTTATGACATCAATGTCTTTTTTGTGGTCAGTCTAATCTAAAGGCCTGTGCGATGTTAAGTTGTGAAGATCTTGAGTTTTCGTTAAAAGGCGTGTCCATGGCGCCGTCACGAAGTTCGATGTCTCGCCATGGGAATAAAAGATGTTATAACTCAGGCATAAAATGTCCGATCTTCCCCAAACTGCACATGTGTGATAAGAGTCCTGGCCTGAACACATCTGAAGGCCAAAATTCCATCAGGTGTGGCAAAATGGCTCGATAGTGCCACCTATACACTTTCAACAGAGTGCGCCTCTAGCTATGTTTCACGTACATGTACAAAAATCGGTATACACATGTAACACAGCAATACCTACAAAAAAGTCTCTTGGCACGAAATCCGAATCCCAACAGGAAGTTGGTTATTTAGAATTTTCTCTGCAAAATTGGCGTGGTTTTTGCCATTTTCAGGGGTTGTACTTTAACGAACTCCTCCTAGAGATTTATTCAGATCAACACCAAACTTGGTCAGTGTAATCTCAAGCCCTTTGCGATGTTAAATTGCGAAGATCTTTAGATTTCGTTAAAGGGCGTGTCCATGGCGGCCTGACAAATTTCGATGTTTCGCCATGAAAAAGGAAGTTGCTGTAACTCAGACATACAATGTCAAATCTGCCCCAAACTTCACATGTTAGATAAAACTTCTGCCCTTAACAGATCTACATGCCCACATTCAGTTATAGTCATAGCGCCACCTATTGGCAACAGGAAGTGACATTTTTTACGCTGCGACAAACTACTCCTATAATTTTTTTGAGATTAACATATATTTTGTGGTCAGTCTAATCTAAAGGCCTGTGCAATGTTAACTTTTGGAGATCTTGAGTTTTTGTTAAAGGGCGTTTCCATGGCGCCATGACAAAATTTGATGTCTTGCCACAGCAAGAGAAGTTGTTGTAACTCAAGCATAAAATGTTCAATCTTCCCCAAACTTCACATGTTTGATAAGAGTCCTGGCCTGAAGGCCAATATTCCAATATAATGATAGCGCCACCTGCTGGCAACGGTAAGATTGGCACATATATGGGATATACTTTGATATATTCCACTTATATTTATGACATTAAATGCATATTTCTCACCGTTCACCTTTTTACTAAAGCAACTCGCTGGTGGTGAGCCCGGGTGGGAGGGCCCGTTCATCGCTGCTTGCAGCTTTAATTATTATTATTCTTCTTCTCCAAAATGAATCGCATTTTTGAGGGCCTAAACATACTCAAAAAGTCATGAAACTTTGCACACACCTCAGAACCGGCGAAAATTTACATCTGTTATGGGTTTCAGAAGTGGGTGTGGCAAAATGGCTCGACAGCGCCACCTATACACTTTCAACGGTGTGCGCCACGAGCTACGTTTCACGTACATGTATGAAAATCGGGTACACATATGTAACACACCAATAGCTACAAAAAAGTCTCCTGGTACGAAATCCGAATCCCAACAGGAAGTCGGTTATTTTTAATAATATGAGCAAATTTTGTGTCATTTTTGCCATTTCCATGAGTTGTATTTTAACGAACTCCTCCTAGAGACTTATTCAGATCAACACCAAATTTGGTATGCCTAATCTAAAGGCCTTTGCGATGTTAATTTGCGAAGATTTTGAGTTTTCGTCGAAGGGCGTGTCAGTGGCGGCCTGGCGAATTTCGATGATTCGCCATGAAAAATGAAGTTGCTATAACTCAGACATACAATATCCAATCTGCCCCAAACTTCACATGGTTGATAAAACTCTGGAACTGAACAGATTGACATGCCCATATTCAGTTATAGTCATAGCGCCACCTATTGGCAACAGGAAGTGTCATATTTTACGCTGTGATGAACTACTCCTAGAAATTTTTTGACATCAATGTCTTTTTTGTGGTTAGTCTAATTTAAAGGCCTGTGCGATGTTCAGTTGTGAAGATCTTGAGTTTTCGTTAAAAGGCGTGTCCACGGCACCATGGCGAAGTTCGATGTCTCGCCATGTGAATAAAAGATGTTATAACTCATGCATTAAATGTCCGATCTTCCCCAAACTTCACATGTGTGATAAGAGTCCTGGCCTGAACACATCTGAAGGCCATTATTCCAACGGGTGTGGCAAAACGGCTCAATAGCGCCACCTATACACATTCAACGGACTGTGCCTCGAGCTATGTTCCACGTACATGTACAAAAATCGGTACACATATGTAACACTCCAATACCTACAAAAAAGTCTCTTGGTACGAAATCCGAATCCCAACAGGAAGTCGGTTATTTAGAATTTTCTCTGCAAAATTGGCGCTGTTTTTGCCATTTTCAGGGGTTGTACTTTAACGAACTCCTCCTAGAGATTTATTCAGATCAACACCAATCTTGGTCAGTGTAATCTTAAGCCCTTTGCGATGTTAAATTGCGAAGATCTTGAGGTTTCGTTAAAGGGCGTGTCCATGGCGGCCTGACAAATTTAGATGTCTCGCCATGAAAAAGGAAGTTGCTGTAACTCAGACATTCAATGTCCAATCTGGCCCAAACTTCACATGTTAGATAAGACTTCTGCCCTTAACAGATCTACATGCCCATATTACGTTATAGTCATAGCACCACCTGCTGGCAACAGGAAGTGTCATGTTTTACACTGCAAAGAACTACTCCAAGAAATTTCATGACATCAACATTTTATTTTGGTCAGTCTAATCTAAAGGTCTTTGCAATGTTAAATTGTGGAGATCTTTAGATTTTGTTAAAGGGCGCGTCCATGGCGTCATGACAAAATTTCATGTCTCGCCACAGCAAGAGAAGTTGTTGTAACTCAGGCTTGAAATGTTCGATATTCCCCAAACTTCACATGTTCGATAAGACTCCTAGCCTGAACACATCTGAAGGCCAATATTCCATTATAATGATAGCACCACCTATTGGCAACAGGAAAATTGGCACATATAAATGACATTGACATATTCCACTTATATTAACGATTTGAAATGCATATTTCTCACCTTCACCTTTTTACTAAAGCCACACGATTGCGGTGAGCCCGGGTGCGAGGGCCCGTTCATCGCTGCTTGCAGCTTTAATTAGGGCCCGAGCACCGATGGTGTGAGGACCCTCTTGGAATTGCTCCGTTTATTATTATTATTATTATTATTATTATTATTCTTCTCTAAGATGAATCGCATTTTTGAGGGCCTAAACATGCTCGAAAAGTCATGAAACTTTGCACACACCTCAGAACTGGCGAAAATTTACGTCTGATATGGGTTTCAGAAGTGGATGTGCCAAAATGGCTCAACAGCGCCACCTATACACGTTCAACGGTGTGCGCCTCGAGCTACGTTTCATGTACATGTATGAAAATCGGTATACACATGTAACTCTCCAATACCTACAAAAAAGTCTCTTGGAGCAAAATCCGAAACCCAACAGGAAGTCGGTTATTTCTAATATTATGAGCAAATTTTGTGTCATTTTTGTCATTTCCATGCGTTGTATTTTAACGAACTCCTCCTAGAGATTAATTCAGATCAACACCAAATTTTGTATGCCTAATCTGAAGGCCATTGCGATGTTAAATTGCGAAGCTTTTGAGTTTTCGTTGAAGGGCCTGTGTGTGGCGGCCTGGCGAATTTCGATGATTCGCCATGAAACAGGAAGTTGCTATAACTCAGACATACAATGACCAATCTGCCCCAAACTTCACATGTTTGATGAGACTCCTGTCCTGAACGGTTTGACATGACCATATTCAGTTATAGTCATAGCGCCACCTATTGGCAACAGGAAGTGACATATTTTACGCTGCGACGAACTACTCCTAGAAATTTTATGACATCAATGTCTTTTTTGTGGTCAGTCTAATCTAAAGGCCTGTGCGATGTTCAGTTGTGAAGATCTTGAGTTTTCGTTAAAAGGCTTGTTCATGGCGCCGCGACGAAGTTCGATGTCTCGCCATGGGAATAAAAGATGTTATAACTCAGGCATAAAATGTCCGATCTTCCCCAAACTTCACATGTGTGATAAGAGTCCTGACCTGAACAGATCTGCAGGCCAACATTCCACCGGGTGTGGCAGAATGGCTCTATAGCGCCACCTATACACTTTCAACGGAGTGCGCCTCGAGCTATGTTTCACGTACATGTACAAAAATTGGTACACACATGTAACACTCTAATACCTACAAAAAAGTCTCTTGGTACGAAATCCGGATCCCAACAGGAAGTCGGTTATTTTGAATTTTCTCATCAAAATTGGTGTTGTTTTTGCCATTTTCAGGGGTTGTACTTTAACGAACTCCTCCTAGAGATTTATTCAGATCAACACCAAACTTGGTCAGTGTAATCTAAAGCCCTTTGCGATAATAAATTGCGAAGGACTTGAGGTTTCGTTAAAGGGCGGGTCCATGGCGGCCTGACAAATTTCGATGTTTCGCCTTGAAAAAGGAAGTTGCTGTAACTCAGACATACAATGTCCAATCTGCCCCAAACTTCACATGTTGGATAAGATTCTTGACCTGAACAGATCTACATGGCAATATTCAGTTATAGTCATAGCGCCACCTATTGGCAACAGGAAGTTACATATTTTACACTGCGACAAACTACTCCTAGAAATTTTATGACATCAATGTCTTTTTTGTGGTCAGTCTAATCTAAAGACATGTGTGATGTTTAGTTGTGAAGATCTTGAGTTTTTGTTAAAAGGTGTGTCCATGGCGCCGTGATGAAGTTCGATGTCTCGCCATGGGAATAAAAGATGTTATAACTCAGGCATAAAATGTCTGATCTTGCCCAAACTTCACTTGTATGGTAAGGGTCCTGGCCTGAACAGATCTGAAGGCCAATATTCCATCGAGTGTGGCAAAATGGCTCGATAGCGCCACCTATACTCTTTTAACGGAGTGCGTATACACTTTAAACGGAGTGCGCCTCGAGCTATGTTTCACGTACATGTACATAAATCGGTACACACATGTAACACAACAATATCTACGAAAAAGTCTCTTGGTACGAAATCCAAATCCCAACAGGAAGTCAGTTATTTCGAATTTTCTCTGCAAAATTAGTGTTGTTTTGGCCATTTTCAGGGGTTGTACTTTAACGAACTCCTCCTAGATATTTATTCAGATCAACACCAAACTTGGTCAGTGTAATCTAAAGCCTTTTGCGATCTTAAATTGCGAAGATCTTGAGGTTTCGTTAAAGGGCGTGTCCATGGCGGCCTGACAAATTTAGTTGTTTCGCCATGAAATAGGATGTTGTTGTAACTCAGGCATAAAATGTCCAATCCTCCCCAAACCTCACATGTTCGATAAAAGTCCTGCCCTGAACACAACTGAAGGCCAATATTCCATTATAATGATAGCGCCACCTGCTGGCAACAGGAAGATTGGCACATATATGGAATAACTTTGATATATTCCACTTACATTTATGAGTTTAAATGCATATTTCTCACCGCTCACCTATTTACTAAAGCCACTCGCTGCCGGTGAGCCCGAGGGCCCGTTCATCGCTGCTTGCAGCTTTAATTAGGGCTCAAGCCTGGAGGGCGAGAGCCCTATTGTTTTCCTTAGGATTATTTTTTATTATTATTATTATTATTATTTTTTTTTTCTAACGTTAAGGGGGCTTTTGGGGTCCTTAACATGCTCGAAAACTCTTGAAAATTGGCACACAGATTGGAACCTGCGGCCATTAGGGTCGGGCAGAGACTGATACACGGGCGTGGCACAGGGGCTCTACAGCGCCCCCTGGAATACTGAGGGCCATATATCATACATACTTGCACGTAGACACATGAAACTCGGTACACATGTAGATCTCATTAAACCAAACAACTTTCGTACTGCATGTCATAGGCTCCGCCCAACAGGAAGTTGGCTATTTAGGGTTTATTATTCATATTTTTGGTCAAAGTTGTGGGGGCTTTTGGGGTCCCTAACATACTCAAAAACTCTTGAAAATTTGCACACACTTTGGAATCTGTGGCCTTTAGGAGCCTGCAGAGGTTGGGACCCGGGCGTGGCACAGGGGCTCTACGGCGCCCCCTGGAACACAGTCATAAATGTTGATGTATAGCTCACACATACTTGCACATATTCATATGAAACTCAGTACACATATAGATCTCATCGTGCCGAACAACTTTCGTATTGCATGTCATTGGGCTCCGCCCAACAGGAAGTCAGCTATTTAGAGTTATGTAAAAAGCGCATGCTCTGGAATTTGATATACTTGTCATAGGTTTTTTACTCGTTTACCACCAAACTCGGTCAACATGATCTCAAGACATTGGGGATGAAAAATTGCCAGGGGATTTTTGATATCTCGAACGGTTTGCTCGTGGCGAGGCGTTGAAATTATGGCGAGAATTGAGAAACAGGAAGTGTCTAATACCATCCACATACATTTCCTGATTTCAATCAAACTTCATCAGATTATTCATTGTATGATGTCGATCGCATATATGTGATTATTAGGAGTCAAAGTTATAGCGCCACCAACTGGCAGCAGGAAGTGTGTCATTTTCAAAATGCTTTAAATTCAGCATCCTATTTTTATTCGATTTGCTTCAAACTTCATCAGAATAATGTTAAAACACAGCCGATATGAATCTGCTGGGGGAAATTGGATATCTAAAAATATTGTTGCCGTGGCAACATGTCAAACTGGAATACTTCTCAGGTGATTTTGAGGCAAATAACATGCTTAGAATTTCATCAAACTCAGAACACATATCAGTATTAGTGACAGCTAGACACTGGCAAAAGTTCATAAGAGGGCGTGGAAGAGGCACTCTATAGCGCCACCTTTTGTCAAAAGTGGGGGGGTTAGTTTTAGCTACAGACACCAAACTCAGTACAAAAATTGTTCTTATCAAGACGGACAACTTTCTAATTCACAGTCATCAGCTACGACCAACAGGAAGTCGGCTATTTTGATTTGAATGTGGATTGTTTTTTACATTTAGCTGTGAATTAATGCATACTGCTCAGAGGAGAGTAACACTATACACACCAAACTTTGTCTACATGTTGAAAAAACATTGAGGAACTTAAATTGTGAATGGGTTTTGGATAGCTTGGATGGTTTTGTCGTGGTGATTTTTTTAAATGACAGTAAAGATGGAATTATTAATTTTCCTGCATTTTTAAATTCCAAACACTTCAAAACCTTTTTTCATACAGAAAAAAAAGATATTCTGAGTGAATATGCATAGTTTCATGACTTTACAACACTGTATGGATAACAGAAAATTAAAAAACTGTCAGACATCTCCTCTCACTCTGTCCATCTGTTTGAGTGTGTGTGCTTAGACTTCCATTGTCTGAGAGAAAATGCGCCCCTACAGGTGCAGTTACCGGAGTTAAAGAGGGAGGAGACTGTCTTTTGGTTTCACTTTTAAATCGGTTAAAATACAAATAAATACTTGGATTTAATTCACACTGACAAGCTAAACCAACATATATGATTATTATCAGGTCAGGGCTCATTAATAATTGATGTGTGGTCAGTGATACGTGAGAAACACGAGAGATGAATCACCGCTCTGAGCAGGAGCGTGTGGAATGATGAGCTCAGAAAAAACGAGTTTATTCTTGTTTTATAGCTATTAAAAATAAAGTATTGCAGCGATATCACACAATTCACCAATTAGAACACACCAAGAGCTAAATTAAGATGTTTTTGAACTGTTTGTGTGAAAATGAAATATTCGCGGCTGCCTATCTGAAATCACTGCCTCCGATCAGCGCGCACAGTGTCACAAGTTCAAAACTAACGAATTTATTCTTGTTTAAGAGCTTTTTTAAATAACTTATTGCCATAAATGCACACAATACATCCATTATAACACAACACGAGCTAAATGCAGGTGTTTGTGACCCGTTTAAGTGTGCAAGACTATTTGAAAGCGCGACTGGCAGAATAACATATATCTCTGGAGCTCCAGGATTCTGCCTTTCGTCGTGAGAACGAACACATCACGGACAAGATTATTTCAAAATACATAATAGCTTGGCGAATATAAACGAAAACAGCCACGTGAACATAAACTGTTGAGAATTAAATCTGAAGTGGATCTACTGGATTTTAATATTAAGTAACTGCATATATCAGCTGCTTCGGTCTTCAGTTTTAATCTATATAAAAAATTAAACTCATTCATCTTGGCTGCTTTTTTAATGTGTGTACGTATTTATTTATTATTTTGCTCTAACAAGACTTAATCTATATTTAATTAAATCAATTACATTTTATTTTACATTTGATTTGTCCATTTCTGCATCTAAACGCCTAAAAACCTAAAACATGCTCTATTATATTATTGTTAGCAATTTCTTTATCGTCCAATTTATCTGGTGTACACGCTTTTATTTTCATTATAAACTTGTTTGTTAGATTATACACAGTTACAGTGGTCTATAATAAATATTAACAGGTTTCATTCAAGCTGTTTAGAATGATTGCATAGGCTAATTTTTTTAAATGTAAAAAAAAAAAAAAAAAAAAAAAAAACATTGGAAAAGAATAACTGTTGTACATTTTTATAAATTTTGTATAATTTCATAGTTTATGCATTATAGTTATAAAAACAAATAAATTTAGCCACTCACATAGAAATCTTAGGCCTTATCCTTTTCTGACAGTTTTAGGGATTTTTAAAAATCCTAAAAAACCTTATTTGTGCTGCAAATAATAATTTCAAATTAATTTGATACTGACCTCTGACATCCTGTGACATGATATTTATTTGAATTTACATAATCTCATGGATGTAACAGTAAATCTGTTCAGCTCACAGATCAAGACTAAGCTGTAATGCAAGCAGAACTTTCACAAATACTTGTAGGTCAATAAAATCATTACAAAACACTTACAAATCATTTAAGGGATTTGATAACACTGTAAACTAATGTCTAATTTGTTAACATTAGCAAATGCATTGATAACACTTTATAATAACTGCACTCATTAGTAAATAGTCAGTTCATGCTTCATAAAGCCTTGTCCCAATATTAATAGTCAGTAGTAAGCAGTTTATAAATACAGCTATAAATAGCTTGTTCTTGGTTTATAAGCACATTTATTAAAAAGGAGAGTAAAGGGTCAGTTATCTTCCTATGAAAAATAAAAATAAACAAACAACAACACAGATTGATACAGAACTCAGAAATGTTATTGTGGATTTATGATAAAATCAGCCTGTAAATGAATTCATTCTCCTCTAAGAAGACATAAGTAGTTCACACCAAACTGTTTTAACATGAAGCCATATACTGAAGATGTTAAATTTCGAAAGGGTTTAGGATACCTTAAATGGTGTGGCCATAGCGATTTATTAAAGTAACATAAAAAAATACAATAGTTATTTTACTATATCTTTAACATTTTTAATTCCAACTCTTCATAATTTTTTATATACGTAGAAGTCATCATTTGAAGGAAGCACAGTAAGTTTCATAGCTTTATCATTTTCAAGAGCCAGCATAAAATTAAAACTATCATAACATATAAATCAAGCTTGCAATTCTTAGTACCAATAATGGCCACCAGATGGAGCTATAGGATTACTTTTAAATAATTATTGTAGAAACAAGTATAATGATTTAAATCATTTATAGAAATCTTTCAAAGAAAAATAATATGAATTTGATGTATTTTACTGATAAAATGACCCTCACTTAATTAGAATAACAAGCTGAAGTATTGTGAACCGTATATTAAGAATAATTCTTTATAGGCTTTATGGACAGATACGTTTTGAGTGACTCTTGAAGGATCAGCACCACATCCTCTTTTACCACTGTTTAAAGAATGTATCTTACAGAACAGGTGCGGATGAATTTTGAATGGCTTGAATGGTTTTGTCGTGGTGATTTTTTGAAATAACAGTAAAAAAGTAACCAGTAAATGTCTTTTATTGTTTTAAAGTGCAGCTTCTAAACACTTAAAAAAATTGTACACATAGAAGACAAGTCATTCTGAGGAAATATGCATAGTTTCATGACTATACAACACTATATGGATGATAGAAAATTAAAAAAACTATCATACATCTGATGTCACTCTGTCCCTCTGTCACTGTGGGTAATGTGTGTGTGTGTGTGTGTGTGTGTGTGTGTTAAGTGAATTAGGTGTGAAACTATCAGGGAGCATTTAGTCTCCAGCGCCAACATTTTACAGAACTGCCACTTTCCTGGAGTCTCAGAATTACAATGTGTCAGGTTCTGAGAGATCTAAGATTCCAAAAAATGATTTAATTAGAATACCATGAAGTATTGTGAAATACTATATATTAAGACTTATATATATATATAAGACTATATATAGGCTTTCTGAACCGATTAGAGTGACTCGTGAAGGACCAGCACCACCTCCTCTTGTCCGATGGTTTGAGGAATATATCTTCCAGAATCCGGGATTAAGATTTAGGAACTCATTTTTATTCCACCTCCTTTCCCGGAAAAGTCTGTGTTGCAGAATTGACTAAAAATTAATCTTCACATTAATTCCTAATTATTTTGCAATTCTTTTTGTCAGTTCTTCTTGACCTGTTTTTTTTTTTTCTTCTTCTTTTCTGACCTCATGACCCAGTCAGCATTTTTGTACAATGGTCAAGTCTTAACTTATCCATTTCTGTATTGCATTTGTGTTTGATATTTCTCATGGGTATTTCATAATTTTCGACTTTGAGTTAAAATAGTTTGAGTTAAAACTCTTTTTTAGTGCATTTCATCTGTAAAAGAAAACATGCCTAATAATTCTGCACATGAATATAAGGAGTTTTTCTCTTCCAGCTTTCCTGGACTATTGTATAACACTCATAAATGATTAAATAAAAAATAATGGTAGTTATTAAGATTGATATGGTTTGGAATTGGTAAAATGTGCTTGGAAAAAAATCACAAAACAATGTTTTAATGTTTAAGTTTGGAATATTAACTGACATGAATGAATGCTATATAAATATTGCTCATGTTAACATAATGTTTATAAATGAAATCTTATTGTAAAGTGTTACTATATATATATATATATATATATATATATATATATATATATATATATATATATATATATATATATATATATATATATATATTGTTCTGTGAATTTGATTTTAAAGTCTAGATGATTCGGATTAACCCTTTAACTGCCATATCCTTTAAAACCTCACTGCCAGAGGGATATTGTGAATGCATGTGCCCGCTGGGCACAGTTTACCTGATGCCACCGGGGTGGCGATGGCATTGGTGGCTTGAGCCCGCCATCGCTGCTTGCAGCTATATTTATTTTTATTTTTTTAAAACTTCCGGGGGTTTTGGGGGGCCTTAACATACTCAAAAACTCTTGAAAATTGGCATACACATTGGAACCTGCGGCCATCAGGTCGCCGCAGAGACTGGAACCCGGGCGTGGCACAGGGGCTCTACAGCGCCCCCTGGAACACCGTCAGAAAATCCTGAACCATAGCTCACACATACTTGCATGTATTTATATGAAACTCAGTACACTTATAGATCTCATTGAGCCGAACAACTTTCATGCTCTATGTCATAGGCTTGGCCCAACAGGAAGTCAGCTATTCAGGGCTGTTTAAAAAAAGCATGCTCTGGAATTTGAAATACTCCTCTGAGGTTTTCCACCCGTTCGCCACAAAACTTGGTGAACATGATCTCAAGACATTGAGGATGAAAAATTGCGAGGGGATTTTTGATATCTCGAACGGTTTGCCCATGGTGAGGCGTTGAATTTAGGGCACAAAATTTGAAACAGGAAGTGCCTAATAAAATCCACATACATTTCCTGAGTTTCATCAAACTTCATCGGTTTGTTCATTGTAATATGTTGCTCGCATATATGTAACTATAAGGTGTGAAAGTTACAGCGCCACCAACTGGCAGCCGGAAGTGTGTCATTTTCAAAATTCTTTTAATTCAGCGTCTTATTTTTACTCGATTTGCTTCAAACTTCATCAGAATAATGACAAAACACAGCTGATGTAAATCTGTTGTGGGTATATCGATATCTAACATAGTGTTGCCATGGCAACGTGTCAAACTTGAATATTCTGTTATGGTGATTTTGAGGCAGACAACAAGCTCATATTTACATTAAACTCAGAACACATATCAGTATTAATGATATCTAGACAATGGCATAAGCTTTTAAAAGGACGTGATGGAGGCACTCTACAGCGCCACCTTTTGTCAAAAGTGGGGGGGGTTAGTTTTAGCTACAGACACCAAACTTGGTACATAAATTGTTCTTTTCAAGACGGACAATTTTCTAATTCACAGTCATAAGCTACGACCAACAGGAAGTCAGCTATTTTGATTTGAATATGTATTTTTGGGAAAATTCGACTGTGAATTAATGCATACTCCTCACAGCGGAAATGAATTATACACACCAAACTTTGTCTACATGTTGAAAAAACATTGAGGAACTTAAATTGCGAATGGATTTTGGATAGCTTGAACGGTTTTGCCGTGGTGATTTTTTGAAATAACAGTAAAAAGGGAAACATTAATTGTCTAGTATTTTTAAATTGCAGCTTCCAAACATTTCAAATCCATTTTTCATTTAGAGAACATGCGATTCTGAGGAAATATGCATAGTTTCATGACTTTACAACACTGTAAGATTAAAATAAAATTATAAAACTGTCAGACATCTGATCTCACTCTCTGGCATTCTCTCTGTGTGAGGTAAAGGAGGGGGAGGGGGAGGGGTGCTTGAGGGCCTGCCTGACAGAGAGAGAGAGAGAGAGAGAGAGAGAGAGAGAGAGAGAGAGTTAACATCTCTTTAATCATCAGAAAAAAACTGTAATTGTGTGTTGTTGATTTTTTTCATCATTACAGCTTAAGAAATCTCTCTATCATTTTCTATCATTTTTAGGGACGAAAAAAACCTAGTACAATTTGTAGGGCTCATACAAAATTATTTTATATAATTAGGTTAAGAATTATGTAAATTGCAAAATAAAAAACAATTTAAAAAATACATACACGATGACTTGTATATATTTTTTTTTTCTGATAATAATTTTAAACTTATTTGATACTGACCTATGACAGACATTCTGTGACATGACATGACATCACCTGAATTTACACAATCTTGCTGATTTAACAGTAAAACAGTTCAGCTCACAGATAAAGACTAAGCTGTAATGCAGGCAAACATATTTTACAAATGCTTATAGATCAATAAAATCGTTAAAAATGCTTTTTCACAAAGTGCATAATAATAAGGCACGTTGATATTCTGATGACATTTTTTTCCAAGCACATTTTACCAATTTAAATCACATCAATCTCAATAAATTCTATAGATTTGGTATTTCATGATTTATGAGTGATATATATAATTGTCCTCGAAGGCTGGAAGTGTAAAGCTCATATTCAGGAGTGCTGAATATTTAGGCATGTCTTCTTGTCATGCATTGGTCAGAGCTCATTGTAGCGATGCTTCAGGTGTTGAAATATATTTTTTATACATTATACAGGTTCACTGTTTGCAGAGTGTATCCAGTATGTGTATGTGGTGCAGACGCAGAAGCGAGAGCATGTTATTGTAACGCAAAAACACATTAAAATAATGCGCGAGCATGAATCCCTCCACTTTCATGCACATTTCCTTTACTTTGTCACAAAACGGGTCCTCTGATACATGCTGCTTTTGCTCGGAGAGCGTGCGCGCACTTAAAACCCGTTTCCTCTGCTCAAACTGTGTCCTGTGCACTCACAACACTCTCTATGCTCATGTGCTAGATATTCATTATTTTCACACCTTTCTACTTCTAACCTTTTCTGTTCACATCTTTTACCATGTGCAGTGTGAATGCTCTGAACCATTAACATGGGCTCTGAAAAAAATATGCATTACAGATAGAACTTGTGAACCTGGCCTTGCATAGGCATATGCACAGTCTGTCCTGTTCTCTGCTACATTTAGGAACGCTTCATTCAGACTGGTTCAGATAGCAACACCAAACGTGCAGTGTGTAATACCTATCATGGCCACCACCAGATGGAGCCATAGGATTACTTTTAATTAATTGTTTTAGAAATGTGTATACAGCATTTAAATCATTTATAAAAATCTTTCAAAGTAAAATAATATGTATTTTAAAAAGCTAATGAATTTTACTGGTAATTCAGAAATGTTTATAGATCAATAAAAGTATTTTTAAAAATGGTTATAGATCATGAAAAGTGTTTTGCAACAATTTATAATAATCTCTCTTTGGTTTACATTAGTTAATGCATTAACTAACATGAACTAACAATGAACAATCTATTTTTCAGATAATTTATAAATCTTTTTTATGTTAGTTATTCCTATCATTAAAAATATTATTGTTTATGTTATTTCACAGTACATAAACTAATCTTAAAATAAAAATGTAATTAAAAAAATTATTATTAATAATGTATTAAAATATTTTAACTAAGCTTTAATTAACATTTATATAAACACTTATATTGAAAGAGACTGAAATGGAAGTAATTTTTACTTTTAAAAAATGCTTGTAAGACACAGTTAACAAATGCAGTGAGCAGATGAAAGGACAGAACAAAAAAGATATATAGTGCCCTCTATTGGCAACAGGAAGTGTCTTATTTTACGTTGCGACAAACTACGCCTAGAACTTTTTTACATTAATATCTTTTTTGTGGTCAGTCTATCTTGAGTTTTTGTTAAAGGTCGTGTCCATGGCGCCATGACAAAATTGATGTCTCGCCATAGGAAGAGAAGTTGTTGTAACTCAGGCATAAAATATTCAATCTTCCCCAAACTTCAAATGTTCGATAAGAGTCTTGGCCTGAATACATCTGAAGGAAAATATTCCATTATAATGATAGCGCCACCTGCTGGCAAAATATATATATATATATATATATATATTGTTCTGTGAATGTCATCCCAGAGGGATATTCTGAATGCATGTGCCCGCTGGGCACAGTTTACCTGATGCCACCAGGGTGGCGATGGCATTGGTGGCTTGAGCCCGCCATCGCTGCTTGCAGCTATATTTAGGGCTCAAGCTTGGAGGGCGAGAGCCCTATTGTTTTCCTTAGGATTATTTTTTAGTATTTAGGGCTCAAGCCCGAAGGGGCGAAGAGCCCTATTGTTCCCCTAAGGATTATTCTTTTTCTTATTATTATTATTATTATTTTTTTTATTTTTTATTAAACCTTCCGGGGGTTTTTGGGGGCCTTAACATGCTCAAAAACTCTTGAAAATTGGCACACACATTGGAATCTGCGGCCATCAGGACGCCACAGAGACTGGGACCCGGGCGTGGCACAGGGGCTCTACAGCGCCCCCTGGAACACAGTCAGAAATCTTGAACCATAGCTCACACACACTTGCATATATTTATATGAAACTCAGTACACTTGTAGATCTCATTGAGCTGAACAACTTTCGCGCTCTATGTCAAAGGCTCCGCCCAACAGGAAGTCAGCTATTCATGGCTGTTTAAAAAAAGCATGTTCTGGAATTTGATATACTTGTCATAGGTTTTTTACATGATTGCCACCAAACTCGGTGAACATGATCTCAAGACATTGGGGATGAAAAATTGCGAGGGGATTTTTTATATCTCGAACGGTTTGCCCGTGGCGAGGCGTTGAAATTAGGGCAAAAAGTGAGAAACAGGAAATGCCTAATAACATCCACATACATTGCCTGAGTTTGATCAAACTTCATCGGTTTGTTCGATGTATGATACCGATCGTATATATGTGATTATTAAGAGTCAACGTTATAGCGCCACCAACTGGCAGCAGGAAGTGAGTCATTTTCAAAATGCTTTGAATTCAGCATCTTATTTTTACTCGATTTGCTTCAAACTTCATCAGAATAATGACAAAACATGGCCGATGTAAATCTGTTGTGGGGATATTGATATCTTATATATTGTTGCCATGGCAACGTGTCAAACTTGAATATTCTGTTATGGTGATTTTGAGGCAGATAACAACCTCAGATTTACATGAAACTCAAAACACATATCAGTATTCTTGATAGCTAGACAATGGAAAAAGCTTTTAAAAGGGCGTGGAAGAGGCACTCTATAGCGCCACCTTTTGTCAAAAGTGGGGGGGTTAGTTTTAGCTACAGACACCAAACTCGGTACAAAAATTGTTCTTATCAACACGGACAACTTTCTAATTCACAGTCATCAGCTACGATCAACAGGAAGTCAGCTATTTTGATTTGAATGTGGATTTTTTTTTTACATTTAGCTGTGAATTAATGCATACTGCTCAGAGGAGAGTAACACTATACACACCAAACTTTGTCTACATGATGCCAAAACATTTTAAACAACTTAAATTGCCAATGGATTTTGGATAGCTTGAACGGTTTTGTCATGGTGATTTTTTTAAATGACAATAAAAATGGAATTATTAATTGTCCTGCATTTTTAAATTCCAAACACTTCAAAACCTTTTTTCATACAGAAAAAAAGTCATTCTGAGTAAATATGGATAGTTTCACGACTTTACAACACTGTATGGATAACAGAAAATTAAAAAACTGTCAGACATCTCATCTCACTCTGTCCCTCTGTTTGAGTATATGTGCTTCAGACTTCCATTGTCTGAGAGAAATAGCGCCCCTACAGGTGCAATTACCGGACTTTTACTTTCACTTTTAAATCGGTTAAAAATACAAATACATACTTAGATTTAATTCACACTGACAAGCTAAACCAACATATCTGATTATTACCGGTTCAGGGCTCATGGATAAATAATTTCTGGCCAGAGATACGTGAGAAATAGGAGAGATGAATCACCGCTCTGATCACGAGCGTCTGGAGTAAAGAGCTCAGAAAAAACGAATTTATTCCTGTTTTAAAGCTTTTAAAAATAAATTATTACAGCGATATCACACAATCAACCAATTAGAACACACCAAGAGCTAAATTCAGATGTTTTTGAACTGTTTGTGTGAAAATTAAATATTTGTGGCTGCCTATCTGAAATCACCGCTCCGATCAGCGCTTACAGTGTCGAGCTCAAAACAAACGAATTTATTCTTGTTTAAGAGCTTTTTTAAATAAAATATTACCACAAATGCACACAATAAACCCATTGTAACACTGCAAGAGCTAAATGCAGGTGTTTGTGACTCGTATAAGTGTGAAAGACTATTTGACACCGCCACTGGCAGAATAACATGTATCTCTCGAGCTGCAGGATTCTGCCTTTCGTCGTACGAACGAACACATAACGGACAAGATTATTTCAAAATAGCTTGGCGAATATGAACGAAAACAGCCAATTGAACATAAACTGTTGAGAAATAAATCTGAAGTGGATCTACTGGATTTGAATATTAAGTGACCGCATATACCAGCTGCTTCTGTCTTCAATTTGAATCTATAAAAAAAATGAAACTCATTCATCTTGGCTGCTTTTTTAATGTGTGTACGTATGTATTTATTATTTTGCTCTAACAAGAATTAATCTATATTTAATTAAATCAATTACATTTTATTTTACATTTTATTTGTCCATTTCTGCATCTAAACGCCTAAAAACATAAAACATGATCTATTATACTATTGTTAGCAATTTCTTTATCGTCCAATTTTTCTGGTGTACACACTTTTATTTTCATAATAAACTTGTTTGTTAGATTATACACAGTTACAGTGGTCTATAATAAATATTGACAGGTTTTATTCAAGCTGTTTAGAATGATTGCAGTAGGCTAATTTTTTTTAAATGTAAATCCAAAAAAAAAAAAAAAAAAAAAAATTAATAAAAAACATTGGAAAACAATAACTGTTGTACTTTTTTTATACATTTTGTATAATTTCATAGTTTATGCATTATAGTTATAAAAACAAATAAATGTAGCCACTCACATAGAAATAGGCCTTATCCTTTTCTGACAGTTTTAGGGATTTTTAAAAATCCTAAAAAACCTTATTTGTGCTGCAAATAATAATTTCAAACTCAAAAAGTAAATAGTCAGTTCATGCTTTATAAAGCCTTGTCCCAATATTAATAGTCAGTAGTAAGCAGTTTATAAATACAGCTATAAATAGCTTGTTTTTGGTTTATAAGCACATTTGTTAAAAAGGAGAGTAAAGGGTCAGTTATCTTCCTATGAAAAATAAAAAAATAAAAATAAACAAACAACAACACTGATTGATACAGAACTCAGAAATTCTATTGTGGATTTATGATAAAATCAGCCTGTAAATGATTTCATACTCCTCCAAGAAGACACAAGTAGTTCACACCAAACTTTTTTTAACATGAAGCCAATATACTGAGATGTTAAATTTCGAATGGGTTTAGGATAGCTTAAATGGTGTGGTCATAGCGATTTATTAAAGTAACATAAAAAAAATACAATAGTTATTTTACTATATCTTTAATTTTTTTCATTCCAAACTCTTCATATTTTTTTATATACGTAGAAGTTAGCATTTGAAGGAAGCACAGTAAGTTTAATAGCTTTATCATTTTCAAGAGCCAGCATAAAATTAAAACTATCATAACTTATAAATGAAGCTTGCAATTCTTAGTACCAATAATGGCCACCAGATGGAGGTATAGGATTACTTTTAAATAATTATTGTAGAAACAAGTATGATTTAAATCATTTATAGAAATCTTTCAAAGAAAAATAATATGAATTTTATGTATTTACTGATAAAATGACCCTCACTTTATTAGAATAACAAGCTGAAATATTGTGAACTGTATATTAAGAATAATTCTTTATAGGCTTTATGGACAGACACGTTTTGAGTGACTCTTGAAGGATCAGCACCACATCCTCTTTTACCACTGTTTAAAGAATTTATCTTACAGAACAGATGCAAATTAATTTTGGATAGCTTGAATGGTTTTGTCGTGGTGATTTTTTGAAATAACAGTAAAAAAGTAACCAGTAAATGTCTTTTATTTTTTTAAAGTGCAGCTTCTAAACACTTCAACAAAATGTACACATAGAAGTCATGCTGAGGAAATATGCATAGTTTCATGACTATACAACACTATATGGATGATAGAAAATTAAAAAACTACCATACATCTGATGTCACTCTGTCCCTCTGTCACTGTGGGTAATGTGTGTGTGTGTGTGTGTGTTTGTGTGTTAAGTGTGTGTGCTGAGTTTGTGTGAATGTGTGGGAGAGGGGATGGGCTTGGTGTCAGAGAGAGAGAGAGAGAGAGAGAGGGAGGGAGACTTAATCATCTCTTTAATCACCAGCAGAAAAAAAAAGCAATTTTGTGTTGTTGTTGTTTTTTCATCATTACAGCTTAAGAAATATCTTAGGCCTCAACATCAACTGTTGCTGCTTTATATAGCCATCTCCCAAAATTAATAGTCATTAGTAAGCATTTTATAAATACAGCTATAATTAAATTGTTCATGGTTTATATGCACATTTATTTTGAGGAGATTAAAGGCTGTAATCTTCCTAAAAAAAATAAAAAAATAAAAATAAAAAAATAAACAAACACAGAACTCAGAAACATTTATTTCAAGATGCAATAAAAGAAAACTGTACACTATATATACATATATATACAATTGCATAAGTTTATATTTAATTTTTTTTATCAAGTGTACAGCTAATAATAATAATAATAATAATAATAATAATAATAATAATAATAATAATGCATTTTATTTAAGGTGCCTTTCAAACCACTCAAGGTCACCGTACAACAAGTAACAACAGTAACAATATTAAAACAAAAAATAACAGCAAATAACAATGTCAATAAAAAACCACAATAATATTAGAATAGCACAACATATTGTGGAATACTATATTAAGACTTTATATATAGGCTTTATGAACAGATAGGTTTTGAGAGATGCTTGAAGTACTAGCATCACCTCCTCTTGTACGACGGTTTGAGGAATATATCTTCCAGATAGTACCGCCGCTCCCTATATGCAGAATACGCAGTCTTCGTAGGGCACCAACTCCCAGAGGAGGCACCATCCCAGTAAAATAAAACATGCGCCATTCTCCCATCCGCGCTCGCGACCGCTCGGACATTTGCGGATGAATGTTCGTAATTGATGGATGGACATCTATGCCCGGGTAAAAGTCATCAGCAATCCGGCACAGAGAAAAGAAAAATAAAGTAAAAAAACAAAACAAAAACAGGCATAAATTTGGCTTGACATTGGACATTCGAGAGTCTCAAATTTAGGGACCGTCTCTTAAGTTACATGTGATATTGTTATACAATTTTCTAACGTCAGTAGCATTTGAAGAGAATGACTTACAGTCATAAAAACAACTGTAATTGTTCATCTAGGTGACAGCTATAATGCACCATTAAATTGAATGTTTGATATTTATTAAAACAAACTGTAAGTCATATGTAAATTATGCTACTTTTTCACATGGACTCAAAAGCAAATTTGAAGCTCAATAGCATTTGAGGAGAAAGACTTGCAGTCATAAAACAATTTTAATGTGTTAATTTAGGTGTCAGCTACAATGTACACCTTATACATTTATATATATATTAAAATAAAGTGTTACTAAAGTTATATATATTGTTCTGTGTATGTGATTTCAAAGTCTAGACGGGTCGGATTAACCCTTTAACTGCCATATCCCTTAAAATTTGATTGCCAGAGGGTTACTGTAAATGCTTATGCCCGCTGGGCACAGTTTTCCCGATGCCACCGGGGTGGCGTTGCACTGACGGCTTGAGCCCGCCATCGCTGCTTGCAGCTATATTTATTATTATTATTCCGCTTCTCCAAAATGAATCGCATTTTTGAGGGCCTAAACATGCTCAAAAAGTCACCAAATTTTGCACACGTCTCCGAACTGGCGAAAATTTACGTCTGATATGGGTTTCAGAAGTGGGCGTGGTAAAATGGCTCGACAGCGCCACCTATGCACGTTCAGCGGTGTGCGCCTCGAATTACATTTCACGTACATGTATGAAAATCGGTATACACATGTAACACATCAATACCTACAAAAAAGACTCTTGGAGCAAAATTCTAAACCCAACAGGAAGTCAGTTATTTTTAATATTATGAGCAAATTTTGTGTCATTTTTGCCATTTCCATGCATTGTATTTTAACGAACTCCTCCTAGAGAGTTCTTCAAATCAACACCAAATTTGGTATGCCTAATCTAAAGGCCTTTGCGATGTTAAATTGCGAAGATTTTGAGTTTTCATTGAAGGGCGTGTCCGTGGCGGCCTGGCGAATTTCGATGACTCGCCATG
This sequence comes from Carassius auratus, assembly GCF_003368295.1. Lineage (NCBI taxonomy): Eukaryota > Metazoa > Chordata > Actinopteri > Cypriniformes > Cyprinidae > Carassius > Carassius auratus. Next base: position 9,431 of record NW_020527545.1, on the reverse strand, counting down.
AAAAATGAAGTTGCTATAACTCAGACATACAATGTCCAATCTACCCCAAACTTCACATGGTTGATAAGACTCTGGAACAGAATAGATTGACATGCCCATATGCAGTTATAGTCATAGCGCCACCTATTGGCAACAGGAAGTGTCATATTTTATGCTGCGAAGAACTACTCCTAGAAATTTTATGACATCAATGTCTTTTTTGTGGTCAGTCTAATCTAAAGGCCTGTGCGATGTTAAGTTGTGAAGATCTTGAGTTTTCGTTAAAAGGCGTGTCCATGGCGCCGTCACAAAGTTCCATGGGAATAAAAGATGTTATAACTCAGGCATAAAATGTCCGATCTTCCCCAAACTGCACATGTGTGATAAGAGTCCTGGCCTGAACACATCTGAAGGCCAAAATTCCATCAGGTGTGGCAAAATGGCTCGATAGCGCCACCTATACACTTTCAACAGAGTGCGCCTCGAGCTATGTTTCACGTACATGTACAAAAATCAGTATACACATGTAACACAGCAATACCTACAAAAAAGTCTCTTGGCACGAAATCCGAATCCCAACAGGAAGTCGGTTATTTAGAATTTTCTCTGCAAAATTGGCGTTGTTTTTGCCATTTTCAGGGGTTGTACTTTAACGAACTCCTCCTAGAGATTTATTCAGATCAACAACAAACTTGGTCAGTGTAATCTTAAGCCCTTTGCGATGTTAAATTGCAAAGATCTTTAGATTTCGTTAAAGGCCGTTTCCATGGCGGCCTGACAAATTTCGATGTTTCGCCATGAAAAAGGAAGTTGCTGTAACTCAGACTTACAATGTCCAATCTGCCCCAAACTTCACATGTTAGATAAAACTTCTGCCCTTAACAGATCTACATGCCCACATTCAGTTATAGTCATAGCGCCACCTATTGGCAACAGGAAGTGACATGTTTTACGCTGCGACAAACTACTCCTATAATTTTTTTGAGATTAACATATATTTTGTGGTCAGTCTAATCTAAAGGCCTGTGCAATGTTAACTTTTGGAGATCTTGAGTTTTTGTTAAAGGGCGTTTCCATGGTGCCATGACAAAATTTGATGTCTTGCCACAGCAAGAGAAGTTGTTGTAACTCAAGCATAAAATGTTCGATCTTCCCCAAACTTCACATGTTTGATAAGAGTCCTGGCCTGAACACATCTGAAGGCCAATATTCCATTATAATGATAGCGCCACCTGCTGGCAACGGTAAGATTGGCACATATATGGGATATACTTTGATATATTCCACTTATATTTATGACATTAAATGCATATTTCTCACTGTTCACCTTTTTACTAAAGCAACTCACTGGTGGTGAGCCCGGGTGCGAGGGCCCGTTCATCGCTGCTTGCAGCTTTAATTATTATTATTATTATTATTAGGGCTCAAGCCTGGAGGGCGAGAGCCCTATTATTTTCCTTAGGATTATTTGTTATTATTATTATTATTATTATTAGGGCTCAAGCCTGGAGGGCGAGAGCCCTATTGTTTTCCTTAGGATTATTTGTTATTATTATTATTATTATTTATTATTATTATTTTTCTTCAAGGTTTCGGGGGCTTTTGGGGCCCTTAACATGCTTAAAAAGTCTTGAAAATTGGCACACACATTGGAACCTGCGGCCATTAGGGCCGGGCAGAGACTGATACACGGGCGTGGCACAGGGGCTCTACAGCGCCCCCTGGAATATGGAGGGCCATATATCATACATACTTGCACGTAGACGTACGAAACTCGGTACACATATAGAACTCATCAATACAAACAACTTTCGTATTGCATATCATAGGCTCCGCCCAACAGGAAGTTGGCTATTTGGGGTTTATTATTCATATTTGTCATCAAAGTTGTGGGGGCTTTTGGGGTCCTTAACATACTCAAAAACTCTTGAAAGTTTGCGCACACTTTGGAATCTGTGGCCTTTAGGAGCCTGCAGAGGCTGGGACACGGGCGTGGCACAGGGGCTCTACAGCGCCCCCTGGAACACAGTCATAAATGTTGATGTATAGCTCACACATACTTGCACGTATTAATATGAAACTCAGTACACATATAGATCTCATCGTGCCGAACAACTTGCGTATTGCATGTCATAGGCTCCGCCCAACAGGAAGTCAGCTATTTAGAGTTATGTAAAAAGCGCATGCTCTGGAATTTGATATACTTGTCATAGGTTTTTTACTCGATTGCCACCAAACTCGGTCAACATGATCTCAAGACATTGGGGATGAAAAATTGCCAGGGGATTTTTGATATCTCGAACGGTTTGCTCGTAGCGAGGCGTTGAATTTATGGCGAGAATTGAGAAACAGGAAGTGTCTAATACTATCCACATACATTTCCTAATTTTAATCAAACTTCATCAGATTATTCATTGTATGATGTCGATCGCATAAATGTGACTATTAGGAGTCAAAGTTATAGCGCCACCAACTGGCAGCAGAAAGTGTGTCATTTTCAAAATGCTTTGAATTCAGCATCTTATTTTTACTCGATTTGCTTCAAACTTCATCAGAATAATGTTAAAACACAGCCGATATAAATCTGCTGGGGGGATATTGATATCTAAAAATATTGTTGCCGTGGCAACATGTCAAACTGGAATACTTCTCAGGTGATTTTGAGGCATATAACATGCTTAGAATTTCATCAAACTCAGAACACATATCAGTATTAGTGACAGCTAGACACTGGCAAAAGTTCATACGAGGGCGTGGAAGAGGCACTCTATAGCGCCACCTTTTGTCAAAAGTGAGGGGGTTAGTTTTAGCTACAGACACCAAACTCAGTACAAAAATTGTTCTTATCAAGACGGACAACTTTCTAATTCACAGTCATCAGCTACAACCAACAGGAAGTCGGCTATTTTGATTTGAATGTGGATTGTTTTTTACATTTAGCTGTGAATTAATGCATACTGCTCAGAGGAGAGTAACACTATACACACCAAACTTGGTCTACATGTTGAAAAAACATTGAGGAACTTAAATTGTGAATGGGTTTTGGATAGCTTGGATGGTTTTGTCGTGGTGATTTTTTAAAATGACAATAAAGATGGAATTATTAATTTTCCTGCATTTTTAAATTCCAAACACTTCAAAACCTTTTTTCATACAGAAAAAAAGTTATTCTGAGTAAATATGCATAGTTTCATGACTTTACAACACTGTATGGATAACAGAAAATTAAAAAACTGTCAGACATCTCCTCTCACTCTGTCCATCTGTTTGAGTGTGTGTGCTTAGACTTCCATTGTCTGAGAGAAAATGCGCCCCTACAGGTGCAGTTACCGGACTAAAAAAGGGAGGAGACTGTCTTTTGGTTTCGATTTTAAATCGGTTAAAATACAAATAAATACTTGGATTTAATTCACACTGACAAGCTAAACCAACATATATGATTATTATCAGGTCAGGGCTCATTAATAATGGATGTGTGGTCAGTGATACGTGAGAAACACAAGAGATGAATCACCGCTCTGAGCAGGAGCGTGTGGAATGATGAGCTCAGAAAAAACGAGTTTATTCTTGTTTTATAGCTATTAAAAATAAAGTATTGCAGCGATATCACACAATTCACCAATTAGAGCACACCAAGAGCTAAATTAAGATGTTTTTGAACTGTTTGTGTGAAAATGAAATATTTGCGGCTGCCTATCTGAAATCACTGCCTCCGATCAGCGTGCACAGTGTCACAAGTTCAAAACTAACGAATTTATTCTTGTTTAAGAGCTTTTTAAAATAAATTATTGCCATAAATGCACACAATACATCCATTATAACACAACACGAGCTAAATGCAGGTGTTTGTGACCCGTTTAAGTGTGCAAGACTATTTGAAAGCGCGACTGGCAGAATAACATTTCTCTCTCGAGCTGCAGGATTCTGCCTTTCGTCGTAAGAACGAACACATCACGGACAAGATTATTTCAAAATACATAATAGCTTGGCTAATATAAACGAAAACAGCCACGTGAACATAAACTGTTGAGAAATAAATCTGAAGTGGATCTACTGGATTTGAATATTAAGTGACCGCATATACCAGCTGCTTCTGTCTTCAATTTAATCTATATAAAAAATTAAACTCATTTATCTTGGCTGCTTTTTTAATGTGTGTACGTATTTAAACGCCTAAAAACCTAAAACATGCTCTATTATACTATTGTTAGCCATTTCTTTATCGTTCAATTTATCTGGTGTACACGCTTTTATTTTCAGAATAAACTTGTTTGTTAGATTATACACAGTTACAGTGGTCTTTAATAAATATTGACAGGTTTTATTCAAGCTGTTTAGAATGATTGCCATAGGCTAATTTTTTAAAATGTAAATCCCAAAAAAAAAAAAAAAAAAAAAAAATATTTAAATAAATAAAAAACATTGGAAAAGAATAACTTGTACTTTTTATACATTTTGAATAGTTTCATAGTTTATGCATTATAGTTATAAAAACAAACAAATTTAGCCACTCACATAGAAATCTTAGGCCTTATCCTTTTCTGACAGTTTTAGGGATTTTTAAAAATCCTAAAAAACCTTATTTGTGCTGCAAATAATAATTTCAAACTAATTTGATACTGACCTCTGACATCCTGTGACATGATATTTATTTGAATTTACATAATCTCATGGATGTAACAGTAAATCTGTTCACCTCACAGATCAAGACTAAGCTGTAATGCAAGCAGAACTTTCACAAATGCTTATAGGTCAATAAAATCATTACAAAACACTTACAAATAATTTAAGGGATTTGATAACACTGTAAAATAATATTTAATTTGTTAACATTAGCAAATGCATTGATAACACTTTATAATAACTGCTCTCATTTGTAAATAGTCAGTTCATGCTTCATAAAGCCTTGTCCCAATATTAATAGTCAGTAGTAAGCAGTTTATAAATACAGCTATAAATAGCTTGTTCTTGGTTTATAAGCACATTTATTAAAAAGGAGAGTAAAGGGTCAGTTATCTTCCTATGAAAAATAAAAAAATAAAAATAAACAAACAACAACACAGATTGATACAGAACTCAGAAATGTTATTGTGGATTTATGATAAACTCAGCCTGTAAATGAATTCATTCTCCTCCAAGAAGACACAAGTAGTTCACACCAAACTTTTTTAACATGAAGCCAATATACTGAAGATGTTAAATTTCAAATGGGTTTAGGATACCTTAAATGGTGTGGCCATAGCGATTTATTAAAGTAACATAAAAAATACAATAGTTATTTTACTATATCTTTAAAATTTTTAATTCCAACTCTTCATAATTTTTTATATACCTAGAAATCATCATTTGAAGGAAGCACAGTAAGTTTCATAGCTTTATCATTTTCAAGAGCCAGCATAAAATTAAAACTATCATAACATATAAATCAAGCTTGCAATTCTTAGTACCAATAATGGCCACCAGATGGAGCTATACGATTACTTTTAAATAATTATTGTAGAAACAAGTATGATTTAAATCATTTATAGAAATCTTTCAAAGAAAAATAATATTAATTTTATGTATTTTACTGATAAAATGACCCTCACTTAATTAGAATAAGAAGCTGAAGTATTGTGAACTGTATATTAAGAATAATTCTTTATAGGCTTTATGGACAGATACGTTTTGAGTGACTCTTGAAGGATCAGCACCACATCCTCTTTTACCACTGTTTAAAGAATTTATCTTACAGTACAGGTGCGGATGAATTTTGAATGGCTTGAATGGTTTTGTCGTGGTGATTTTTTGAAATAACAGTAAAAAAGTAACCAGTAAATTTATTTTATTTTTTTAAGTGCAGCTTCTAAACGCTTCAAAAAAAATGTACACATAGAAGACAAGTCATTCTGAGGAAATATGCATAGTTTCATGACTATACAACACTATATGGATGACAGAAAATTAAAAAACTATCATACATCTGATGTCACTCTGTCCCTCTGTCACTGTGGGTAATGTGTGTGTGTGTGTGTGTGTGTGTGTGTGTGTGTGTGTGTGTGTGTGTGTGTGTGTGTGTGTGTGTGTTAAGTGAATTAGGTGTGAAACTATCAGGGAGCATTTAGTCTCCAGTGCCAACATTTTACAGAACTGCCACTTTCCTGGAGTCTCAGAATTACAATGTGTCAGGTTCTGAGAAATCAAAGATTCCAAAAAATGATTTAATCAGAAAATCATGAAGTATTGTGAAATACTATATATTAAGACTTTATATATAGGCTTTATGAACAGATTGGAGTGACTCGTGAAGGACCAGCACCACCTCCTCTTGTCCGATGGTTTGAGGAATATATCTTCCAGACTCCGGAATTAAGATTTAGGAACTCATTTTTATTCCACCTCCTTTCCTGAAAGTCTGTCTTGCAGAATTGACTAAAAATTAATCTTCACATTAATTCCTAATTATTTTGCAATTCTTTTTGTCAGTTCTTCTTGACCTGTTTTTTTTCTTCTTCTTTTCTGACCTCATGACCCAGTCAGCATTTTTGTACAATGGTCAAGTCTTAACTTATCCATTTCTGTATTGCATTTGTGTTTCATATTTCTCATGGGTATTTCATAATTTTCGACTTTGAGTTAAAACAGTTTGATTTAAAACTCTTTTTTAGCGCATTTCATCTGTAAAAGAAAACATGCCTAATAATTCTGCACATGAATATAAGGAGTTTTCCTCTTCCAGCTTTCCTGGACTATTGTATAGCACTCATAAATGATTAAATACAAAATAATGGTAGTTATTAAAATTGATATGGTTTGGAATTGGTAAAATGTGCTTGGAAAAAAATCACAATAAATCAATGTTTTAATGTTTAAGTTTGGAATATTAACTGACATGAATGAATGCTATATAAATATTGTTCATGTTAACATAATGTTTATAAATGAAATCTTATTGTAAAGTGTTACTAAAAAAAAAAAAAAAAAAAAAAAAAAAATATATATATATATATATATATATATATATATATATATATATATATTGTTCTGTGAATGTGATTTTAAAGTCTATATGATTCGGATTAACCCTTTAACTGCCATATCCTTTAAAACCTCACTGCCAGAGGGATATTGTGAATGCATGTGCCCGCTGGGCACAGTTTACCTGATGCCACCGGGGTGGCGATGGCATTGGTGGCTTGAGCCCGCCATCGCTGCTTGCAGCTATATTTATTATTATTATTTTTTTTATTATTTTTTTTTTCCAACGTCTCGGGGGCTTTTGGGGCCCTTAACGTGCTTAAAAAGTCTTGAAAATTGGCACACAGATTGGAACCTGCGGCCATTAGGGCCGGGCAGAGACTGATACACGGGCGTGGCACAGGGGCTCTACAGCGCCCCCTGGAATATGGAGGGCCATATATCATACATTCTTGCTCGTAGACGTATGAAACTCGGTACACATATAAATCTCATCAATCCAAACAACTTTTGTATTGCATATCATAGGCTCCGCCCAACAGGAAGTTGGCTATTTAAGGTTTAGTATTCAAATTTTTCGTCAAAGTTGTGGGGGCTTTTGGGGTCCTTAACATACTCAAAAACTCTTGAAAATTTGCGCACACTTTGGAATCTGTGGCCTTTAGGAGCCTGCAGAGGCTGGGACCCGGGCGTGGCACAGGGGCTCTACGGCGCCCCCTGGAACACAGTCAGAAATGTTGATGTATAGCTCACACATACTTGCACATATTCATATGAAACTCAGTACACATATAGATCTCATCGTGCCGAACAACTTTCGTTTTGCATGTCATAGGCTCCACCCAACAGGAAGTCAGCTATTTAGAGTTATGTTAAAAGCACATGCTCTGGAATTTGAAATACTTGTCATAGGTTTTTTTCTCGATTGCCGCCAAACTCGGTCAACATGATCTCAGGACACTGGGGATGAAAAATTGCCAGGGGATTTTTGATATCTCGAACGGTTTGCTCGTAGCGAGGCGTTGAATTTATGGCGAGAATTGAGAAACAGGAAGTGTCTAATACCATCCACATACATTTCCTGATTTCAATCAAACTTCATCAGATTATTCGTTGTATGATGTCGATCGCATATATGTGACTATTAGGAGTCAAAGTTATAGCGCCACCAACTGGCAGAAGGAAGTGTGTCATTTTCAAATGATTTGAATTCAGCATCTTATTATTACTCGATTTGCTTCAAACTTCATCAGAATAATGTTAAAATACAGCCGATATAAATCTGCAAGGAGGATATTGATATCTAAAAAATTGTTGGCGTGGCAACATGTCAAACTGGAATACTTCTCAGGTGATTTTGAGGCAAATAACATACTTAGAATTTCACAAAACTCTGAACACACATCAGTATTTCTGATAGGAACTTAAATTGTGAATGGATTTTGGATAGCTTGAATGGTTTTGCCGTGGTGATTTTTTTAAATGACCTGACAAAGGGAATCATTATTGTATTTTTAAATTGCAGCTTCCAAACACGTCAAAGAATTTTTTCATATAGATGAAAAAGTCATTCTGAGGAAATATGCATAGTTTAACGACTTTACAACACTGTATGGATAACAGAAAATTAAAAAACTGTCAGACATCTCATCTAACTCTGTCCCTCAGTTTGAGTATATGTGCTTCAGACTTCCATTGTATGAGAGAAATAGCGCCCCTACAGGTTCAATTCCCGAACTTTTACTTTCATTTTTAAATCGGTTAAAAATACAAATAAATACTTAGATTTAATTCACACTGACAAGCTAAACCAACATATCTGATTATAACCGGTTCAGGGCTCATGGATAAATTATTTCTGGCCAGAGATACGTGAGAAATAGGAGAGATGAATCACCGCTGTGATCACGAGCGTCTGGAGTAAAGAGCTCAGAGAAAACGAATTTATTCCTGTTTTAAAGCTTTTAAAAATAAATTATTACAGCGATATCACACAATCAACCAATTAGAACACACCAAGAGCTAAATTCAGATGTTTTTGAACTGTTTGTGTGAAAATGAAATATTTGTGGCTGCCTATCTGAAATCACCGCCTCCGATCAGCGCGTACAGTGTCCAGCTCAAAACAAACGAATTTATTCTTGTTTAAGAGCTTTTTTAAATAAAATATTACCACAAATGCACACAATAAACCCACTGTAACACAACAAGAGGTAAATGCAGGTGTTTGTGACCTGTTTAAGTGCGCAAGACTATTTGAAAGCGCGACTGGCAGAATAACATATATCTCTCGAGCTGCAGATTCTGCCTTTCGTCGTACGAACGAACACATCACGGACAAGATTATTTTAAAACACATAATAGCTTGGCGACCATAAACGAAAACAGCCACGTGAACATAAACTGGATCTACTGGATTTGAATATTAAAGTGACCACATTTACCACTTGCTTCTGTCTTCAATTTTAATCTATATAAAAAAGGAAAACTCATTC
>NW_020527544.1:0-23417 GCF_003368295.1 Carassius auratus | reverse complement strand
GTGCTTGCGAGAACAAAGACAAGAAGAATGTTTTGGGAGAAGACTTCTCAAGTGTGTCTATGAGCTTCCTGTAATCGACGGTGGAGGATAGACCACCTCTTCAATGAGCTCTCGGTCACAGGGGCATAGGCGTGGACACGTGGATAAACACCAAAAATGCTTCATTCTGTGAGCCAAGTTAAGCATCTTCTGCGTGGCCAGTACATTCAACTGCATGGCATCTCTGCAGCAGAGGGACAGAAAAAAACCTGAACTGCAGTGACTCTGAGCAGATCTGATTAACTTTAAGATTGACCTGCTGCGATTTGTACAAAACCACCTAACCCAAAAAAAAATATCAATCACGGTAACTTGCAGTTAGTGTAGTTTCAACTCTTCAACTTACTATGAAACTGAATAAGAGAAATTTAAGGAAATAAGTAATAAGTATAATATATAATATATAAGTCAGGTGAAGAATGCATAAACATTTTTTACAAGCGTTTGTGCGTGTACAGCCAAGTGGTTCATTCCACACTCACGTTAAAGCATAAACAAGGCTTTAGCAAGTAATGAATGCACAGCGTTGCAGTTTGACCTCATTTTAATTTGACATTACAAGTGTGAGCTGATAAAAGTAGCAATGACCTAAGAATTGAGCAGAAATATATTACTAATGCAAAATATTTGAATAATATTTTACATTTAAAAAACACAATTACAGTATTATTATATTATTACTGTGACTATTATTAATAATAAGATCATAAATACAAATAATATTTATAATTAATGATACAATACATGTATTATTAGCATTAATAATAATAATACATTGATGACAATATTTAAAGGTTAAATAATAATGACAGGACTTTAATTGCAATTACTAACGCTACTATGAATCAAATTATGATTTATTGTAAATTAATAATGTAATTGTTAAAACTGTTATTAATGCAAATAGTAATACATTTTTTTGTATCCTTAATAAATGTATTATTAGCATTAACAAAATGATTATAATAGCAATAATAGAAATAATAAAGTAGTGAAGACAAATATAATGAGTTTTAATATTACTTACTATAAATTGTATTATTATTAAGAAATCATTGTATTAATAATAATAATGATAATAATAGTATATAATAGTAATACATTGTATTATTAGCATTACCAATAATAGTTCTTAATAAAAACAAAGCAGTAGCAAAACAGTAATGTCAACATTGTTATACCTATTCGTACCACTAACATTTTGTGAGTGGAAAAAAACTAATTAAAAGCAGAATTTGAATTATTAATTATGATTATTTCATTAATAAAATATAGGTTTAATGTGAATACATGATTAAAGCTACATGACACTGTAAGTGACAAACAAAGCTTAATCGCTAATTGGAATTATCAGTTAATCATCAGACAGTATGTCATTATCTCAACACCCCAATGCAATGGTCTACTTAATATTATGAAATGAAGAGATGACTCCAGCGATGCGTTATAAAACTCAGTTGCTTCCTGTGATATAACCACCTAAATATCAGAAGCATCTAGACTCGTATCTGTTGATGATGCTTTGTGCCGTCCTGTGGGTGGAGATTATGGCTTACTTCAGAGGCTCGTTGAAGCGGATGGTGGCAGCGCAGTGAAACACTATGTTAATGCAGCCCACGAGGGTCTCCTGGTCTTCTATGCTGAGGTCCAGATCTGGCTGCGTCAGGTCGCTGTTGACCGCCACGATCTTCTCTGCGAAATCGGGCTGCTCCTCTCGCAGTCTGTCAAAAAGCTGAAACATTTAAAGGCTCAAGATCACTTTCACCATAATCAAGTGTCAGTTTGTTAAAGATTGTTCATCTGATTGGGGAAAAAAATTGTAAACTATACAGTACTTTTTTTTTGTATAGCCTAGCCTTACCCTTAATTTAAGCCATGAAGCACATAACTCAATTGAGAACTGAAAGCCCAAACCATGATTTTTCTCCAGCAATCTTCCAGACCTGCACCTACCTTGCAGTTGATCATGTCAGCAATTCGGACATTGGGCACCTGTCCTGCTTTGGGCCGGACAAGCACATAGGCAGCTTTGACACCAGGACAAGAGCGTAGCAGCTTCTCCAGAAGTACTTTCCCCATAAAGCCTGTGGCCCCTGTGATGAGAACATTTTTTCCCTCGTAGTACTCTGGAATGGTAACCATCCTGAGTGCACCTTCCCTCCTCTGTTACACCCCTGAAAAACACCAACAGAAAGATTATCACATAGTATCAGACTGCAAATACGCACACATTTCACAAGGGCTCTAACCCAAATAGAGAACTTCATAAACATAAATGTTTCGTCAGTCTGCGGTAAATTTCATGCAGGTCACTTCCTTCCCTTCCTGTTAAGATCTCAGTCCACAGTTACTGCATGTTATTAATTAAAATATGTAATGGCCACTTAAGAAGTGGTGTTGTATTACTATCCTGGACCGCAGCTGGATTCTGACTTGCTGGGGTCGATAGAAGTGCTCCTGAATGGCATTACGGTGCATTAACCGCAAAGAGCTTTACATATCACTAATTGATTCAACAAATTAAGTGGCATAGTAAAATCACAACAAAATACACAGGTTTATTATTCTTATCTCTTGGCCACTGATAACAAGTCAATACAGCTCATCCACAGCAGATACTGGGTTAATGTTTAATAAAATAAAAGATAAAGAAAAGGGACATTACACGTCACGCGCTGATGTCACGTGTCCTTACGGTATCTTCAAGGGTTGTGTGTGAAAGCACGCACATATACCGGGTCATCACTGGCAGTGTGAAAGTGCCAAATCTAGCGACCAGGAAACAATTACAGGAACGCTTTACCCCTGTATTTGCCGCAATGGCAGTGTGAAAGGGGCTAAAGGGACAGTCTCAAGCCTCTAGGTTTTCATCGAAAATATCTTAAATTGTGTTCCTAAGACGAACTGAGCTTTTTACGGGTTTGGAACAACATGGGGGTAAGTGATTAATGACAAAATTTCCAATTTTGGGTGGAGTAACCCTTTAAATTCACAAAGGAAAACACACAGGTAATCAATGACAGATTATTAGATTGTACTGCATTCTTGCAATTTTGACAAAATCTCATATAACCTTTCACCTAACTGACAAATTTAAAACGTAGAACTGGCAACTAAATGTTTACATTTGCAAGGCCTAAAAATGCATGTAAGTGATCAAAAAGATATAGGAAGTCATTGTAATCTGATCTATTCTGCATTTGACAATTTTAAGGCTCACTTTCACATATCTTACACACATTCAACCCAATACAAGGTATTTCAATCTCAGCCTGCCACTTTCTTCCTGATGCATCCAGCCGCATCATACGATCCTTTCCGTAAACTTATCAGGACACTCAGTAGTGGTAATGATAGCGATGAGCTGTTTTTGCAGCCTCGCATTGTTTGCTATATAACACTGGTGCCAAGTTCCACATGCACCCCAAACGGGCAGAGTTTGCACAAACAGAAGAACACACACTGCATGGCAGCAAATGCTTGTTTTCCCGCCCCTAAACTATCAGGATACAATCTGCATAAAAAAAAAAATTCTTCAAAACATTTAGTGAAGTGCATGGGTTATTTTGACACTTACTGAATGCCGGTTCAAGTGTAGGGGTCAGGTGGATTATTTCAGAAGGTTAGACAAGATGTTGTGCGGTACAATTTCTTTTCAAGAGCCACTCAGCACTTCTGTGACTAAGGACCCAGAGCTGCCTCTGCAGTGGCACTGGCATTAAACAGCGTCCAACTACAGGGAGCAAAGCTAAAAAGGGACTTCTGGGACTGTGGGCGAAAGAATTCAGTCCCTATAGAGAAGCTGGCCTTTTTTAACACTTGAAAGCTGGTCTGAGAAAGAACCGATTGGAGATATAGCCATCCTATTGGGCCATCTGACATGATCAAGTCACTTATATGTACACCAGATGCAAATTGATCCTACATCCCACATCCTCAGTATGAATAATTCATGTGTCACATGGCCAGCTGCTGTGCACAGGGGCACCTGGGGAATTGTACTACTGTAACCAATAAGATGTCAACAGATACTTCAGTAATAACAACAGAATGACCCATAGGCAGTCAGGAGCGCTTTAATATAAAGGCTTTACATTAAGAATCTAAATAAAAGTACTCAAGGCTAATGGGATTGAATATTCTGTGTATATATATATATATATAGTAAAAAAAAAAAAAAATACAATGACAAACTACTACTGAAGTCCAGATTCAAAGACACAGTGACAGTAAACAAAATGGTGTTGTCATTAGACTGCACTGCCTTTGTGTCTTGTGACCTTCATAAAAATTACAACCGTGGGAATGAACCAGCAGAAATATGCAATTAGCTGTTTAGAAGTAGAAAAACCAGGGATACAGACAAAAATCAAATAAGCCTTCAGACTAGTTCCTGACTAGCTGTTTTTGAATATACTCGAAAATTGGATAATAAACACTACTTCAACCAAGGATTATAACAAAATGGCCATCATATTTTCATTTATTAAAGAGAACATGTGTGAGGGTCATTTTTGGTATGGAGTCGGAATCAGAATGGAGAAAAATCCTGAAATGTTTTCCTCAAAAACCTTAATTTCTTTATGATTGATGAAAGAAAGACATGAAGATCTTGGATGACATGGGGGTGAGTAAATCATCAGGAAACGCATCCTTTAAAATAGTCTTAACGACGTGACATGCAGAAAAAGAGTGAACGAACGAATCAGCTGAACAAATCTTTTAACTCACAAGATTCGAATCACCGGGATGAATCATAATCGTTGAGCGCGAGCCAAAATGACATATGCTTCGCATTTCATAAAAAGGTCACTCGCCCTGTTCTCTTAACTAAAACGAAACATTTTGGACCTCGCTGGTCGCACAGATAGTAAGATTTATTGTTTTTCTTCTAAGAGCTTTGAAAGCATATGAGGGAAATGTTCATTAATATTACATATTTGCACACAATAGATAAGTAAAAGGTAATAAATATAAGTTTATGTTTAATAACTGCGAATTATTAATAAAGCATACAGACTGTAATACAATGAAAATAAGTTTTAACTGACGCCTACGTATTTGTAAAATCCAGTGGTAATTTCAGCGCCAATTGGACAAGGGAACAAAAAATATTTTCTCGATAACCCTGGGCATTCAATTGTTGTAAACACTCGGAACAGCAGATGAAACATTACTTTCCAGCGGTGCGTCTTTCAGGGAGGATTTCCTACACACCGGCGCTGAAAACCCAGCATGCGAAAGTGTGCTAACAGCTAGCATTCACTCTCTAAAAATGTACAAACTCAATTCTGAGCTCAGGAAAAACGAGGCAACAAAGAAAACAGCTAAAGCACTCGAACGCTTACCTGAGATGTTTAATATATTTCCCGCGCTATTTTTTTGCCTGGCGAGCCTAAGGTTGTAGTGCTCTATCCAGCAGTGATGGCAAACGCAGTAGGGTTGTAGCTTAGCTTCACCGGAGAGGAACTGTGATGGGTTGCCAAATGATGCGTCTCAGAACAGGATCGACGTCACAACTCACCACGCGCGAGGAATAACGTCACTTCGTGATCCTATGTGTAAAATGAATTCACATGAGAAATATCCAGTGTACATTCGCTTGTGAGAGTTTGACAGATTCACAGATTCTTCTTCAGAGTAGGATTGTAGGATTTTTTCCATAATCCCTCAAGGGAACATAGTGGCTTTCAAATGTTACTGTAAAACCCAATAGCATAAAGCACCAGTGTGGAAGTAGCCTGTAGTTCAGTCCTTAAAAATGTGTTGCAAGAAGGAATAGATAACAATAATGGCTAAAAATGTGTGACCTATTGCTGGACAACATGAATGAAAAATTATTTAAAGTAAATGAATGACAGTATGGTCCCCAGTATTTGCTAACAAGCAGTATGGCACTTCCTTAAATGTGAGCAAAATACTTCTGATGTATCCATTACATTGCCAGTAATTTTCTTGTCTGTCTGAACGATTTTCAAGTCACTTAACATGACATGAATCAGCTTCCAGTGTAACTCTATTACACTGGCTTTCACTGAAACGTATCTGATTAGCCTATATTTCTTTCTTTCGTTTAAAAACATAGTGAGCCAATTATTTTACCGGCAACTACTGGAGCAGAGGTTGTTAACAAAAAAAATCTATGCTGGAAATCTGCATAAAAAAAAAAAAAGCCAGAAAAATTTCAGGTTTTTCTGGCTTATCTTAACTGCTGTTCTGTGGTTAACTGTGGTTGCCAGGTAACATGGCTCAAAGGACTCCTGTTGGATATCACGGAACAAAAGAGCATTATTTTTTACTTCCAGAACTGTTGTGCTAGACTAAATTAGCATGGAGCAATTGACAATTGGGATCAAACAGCATATGCATTTTTATCTTTCTCTCCCCATAAGGTTCTGTTTGTGGTCATTTGTGCATTGGTTGAGTCAATTTGTCTAAAATGATTTTTCCAAGAATTACTTAAGCCTTCGGCTTTTGTTCTCTGCAGACAGAGGCACAAATGTGTTGACAGTTCTATGACAGGACCCCATGCTTGTTTGCTTTGGTGTAGCCAGTGGTGAGCGTCACACCATCATAGCTACAACTGTCTTTTGTATCAAGAAGAGCTTCCCTACTGTTATTAGACCTCTGGTTTCTGTAAATACTCTGACACAGGCAAGGCAGAGTGAACTCGCATTGTTGTTTTTTCTAGTTCATGAATTCACAAATCTTTATTTGAATGTCTAAAATGTGTGAAATCAAACTAGATGATAGCGTTTCTGTAGTTTAACTGGTAGAGCATGGCAAGCTCAATAAGAAATCTGCAAAATACAAACATTAAACTTAACAAATAATGTCCATTTCCCTTCAGAAATGTTTGTAATTGGTGAGCTTTATTTTCTTAATTAATGCAAAGATTTGAATTATGAGAGAAAGGTCATTCTGGTCCTTGAGGGAAACATCTTTGTCAGTGGAGTAGCTTTTCTCCTCCAGCTGAATCACAAGTGGCTGTAAAATCTTTTTCTGTTGATGCTCCATACAGAAAAATAAGACAAAAACATGCACAAAATAGTTAAGTTTCCTATGGTCAAATTTGATCCTTAATGTCAAACTGAAAACTATCAGGTATAAAATACAAAATATAAAGTTAATTTGAGTGAGATGCTTGATACCCACCATGCAGTCTTCTGATCAACACGCTCATTTCCTGTGTAAAGTTAATGAGTTACCAGTACCCCATTTGTCAAAAAGACACCCTTTCATCCCTTCTATAAATACGCCACTCTTAGTGTTTAACAGCAGAGGACACAGAATGCATGAATTATCCTACAGGACCTTTGTCTGTTTTCTCAGCTTGTTGGGGTTTTCTCGGAATGAACTTTTTGCTGTTCATCCCAGTGGTAAGAAAATGTTTAATTCAATTGAATGGGAACAATTCACGGATTAATTACAAAACTTTGTCCTGCCATTTGATACCCAGATGCAAAGTGTGGATCTACTAATACAAGAGGCATCCTTGACCATTCCTTGAGGGTAATCGGAGGATCAGAGGCCAGACGAGGTTCCCATCTGTAGTTGGCTGTAACTGTTTAACTTTACAAATTGCATGATAAATTAATAGTTTTACATTCCAAAAGGCACTGAACTGTTGGATATATCAGTGTGCAAAAAGTCATTCTACTATCATCTACAGGTGTCTCTTAGAATCAGAAGATCACATTTCTATGCTGCAGCTATCGTAACAGGCCACTGGCTTTTGACTGCTGCTTATTTGCAAGTGTATACAATAACTTGTAAGACAGCGGCTGTAAATAGCGATACAGGCTATTGTGCAAATAGCTATAGATAGCGATACACTATGTGCAAATAGTTATAGATTCTATAACTATTTGCACATAGTGTAAATATCGATACACTACAGGTATGTGCAAATAGCTATAGATTCTATTCACACTATGTTAAAATAACATGAATTTATGCTATTTATACTACTTATTGCAAACAATGGCTATTATCTGCACCTCAATATTGTAATACATTATAAAACATTATGCATTACATTATAATGTTTATAAAGTATTACATTATAAAACAATAACTTAATGAGCGTACATTTGAATTTGAATTTAAATTATTAAATGGATACCACCTTACTGGCACAATAAAACCCTCCCTACACCTACCCTAACCATACCCAATAATTCATTTTCAACTTTTTGATTATTTCCTCCTATTTCATTGAAAATAAAAGCTTTTCTGATGTGATTTAAAATTTGGAAAGGGAGAAAAAGTTTGCCAAAAGGCTAATTCAAAACCACGTTGATCATGTCAAAATGAGTACGACAGACGTTTTACCATCTGCGACACTGGAGCTGACGATTGCCGACTCTTTTGTAATATTGACTAGCCAATTCACAAATGTTAGATGGAGTTAGTGTAAATAACCTCAGCCAACATGGCTGGCTATCTGCACTTAGTGTAAATAGACACTCCTAATGTTTAAACCTATCAACACTTCAGTGACTTTCTCTCAAATAATATATATATATAGCTGCCTGCCCTATGGACTTCCTGCACAAGATTGAGGCTGTAACAGGTGATTTCAACCAAAGAAAATTGACAGAAGGGGAGCAGAGCTTCCATGTAAAGACTGTAAAATTCCATGAAAAATATCAACACTACTCTCCCATGAGCTATGACATTGCTTTGCTTGAGATCAAAGGACACATTCACTTTGGCTAGTCATTCTGTGAGATTAACTAGATTCTTGTATTTATCCGTTCAGTTCATTTATTTCTAAAGCACTATACAAACAACAAGGAGTTGTACCAAAGTGGGAGTCATATCATGGGGTAAGGGTTGTGGTCAAAGCTGGAATAACAAGAAGATCAAACCCTTGTCCAGAAGAGGCTCACTATGAGTTTTTACTGACGTCTTAATTTTCCTGTCATGGATCAAGTCTTATCTTAGGAAAAGTGGGTATTGTTGTCTACTATAACTGGTAGTGGTTATAATCAGGTTTAGTTCTGAACTGAAAGATTGGCTCTTCAGGAAGACACTTAACCTCATCTCTTTTGAAGTCACTTTAAATAATGACTACTTGCCTATAGAACTTAACACAGGTGTGGACAGGTCCCTGTGCAGTGTACCTGATGGATTTGTTCCTGGAAGTGAAGGCATCATCAGAAATCACGCTCACCCAGGTCAAAGCAACAACAACAAGTGAGTCATATCTGTATCTTAGACATTTGCAAACAAAAAAAAGAAAAAAAAAATCTGAAACTTTAATTCAATTTTTTGCCACAGAATGTGTCTGTGGTCTATCCAAGTTGCAGCTGGAGTTTGACCTGGAGAATGACACACAGTTGCCATAGTGATCGTTTGACTGTGTGAATAGAGGCAAATAGACGAGGGGGGAAAGAAAAGCAGAAACTATGACTTTGTTGTTGTTCTGCTTTCTGCAAGTGGTTGTGAGGTTATCTGTTTCCTTGTGACCTTGCTCAACAGACCGATTGTGGTGGTCTCCCTTCATCTCTTCTTATTGGTCTTATTGGTGGCTCTTATAGTATTACAGTGCAGTTTGTGTCTGATGTAGCAGCACAGGTGCAGGATTTGCCTTCCAATTCAGTGGTGTTGGCAAGGACTACAGTTTTGGTGAGTGGAATCTGCCCGACTGATTTCTTTTGTTGTGCACCTAACTCTGAAAAACCCTGAGTTCCTTGAAAGTGACAGTATAATGCTTGCGGTAATCTAAACGCTCAAGTCTGTTTGGTGACATAAATGTTGTGATTTGCAAAGTTTTCTGCTTAAGCTGTTGTGGTGTTCATTTACATTGTTTCTAGATTTTTGTGTAGAGTGATAAGATGCATTTAAAAAAAAATAGCTAAAAGTTTCATTGGCCAAAAAAAAAAAAAAAAAAAGACCAGCTAACATTAATTGACTAATATCAGCAGTACATGTGAAAGTGTGAAGGAGTGTGTCTATCATACTAAATAGACTGTAAGTGCAGACTAATGGAGGTAAGAAGCACTTCCAGTCATTGTGTTCTTGTTAGCAAAGGTTACCTCCAAAGAAACATGTGCAGCCATCATTGCTTTGCATTAAAATGGCCTAGCATGCAAGGAAATTGCTACAAAGAATATTGCATCTAAAAGAACTATTTACTGGATCATCAAGAACTTCAAGGAGAGAGGTTCGACTGCAGTGATGAAGTCTGCAGGACGTCCCATTGTGTCCAGCAAGTGCGTACAGATCACGTGGATACATCCAGGAATTAAGAAAAACTGAAAAGTTACAATATTCTTTCTGTTTCTGAAGTAACTACCCTCAGCTTTGCCATAGAAGAGAGACGTTGCACAGACAAGTAAGCTAAGCGAGTTAAGCAGTCATTTAATATGGACTTTGGCTAACTGTAGTGCTCCAATAAACCATGTTAAAACTATTCTTCTAGTATTATGCATTTATTTTTCATCTAATATAATTTCTGAACAGAACTTAGATTTTTTCAAGCATAGTGAAATATTTTAGCCATGGTGCGAAGGTGGAGGATTGGACAGCAGAAAATTGGTGCAGTTCTTTTCTTTGATGAAGCTCCCTTTCCGACTGTTTGGGACATGTGGATAATGGTTTGTTCAGAGAAGAAAAGGTGAACACTACCATGAGTCCTGTGTGGTGCTAACAGTGAAGCATCCTGAGACCATACTTGTATGGGGTTGCTTTTCAACCAAGAGAGTGGGCTCTCTCATAATTCTGCCCAAAAACAGTGACATGAATAAAGAATGGTATCAAAACGTCCTGCAAGAGCGACTTCTTCCAACGATCCATGAACAATTTGGTGACGATCTGTGCATTTTCCAGCATGATGGAGCACCATGTCAAAAAGCAAGAGTGATAAAGAAGTGGCTCGAAGATCATTACACTGAAATTTTGGATCTGTGGCTAGGCAAATCCCCGGATCTCAATCCCATAGAGAACCTGTGGTCAGTCCTCAAAAGCCGAGTGGACAATCAGAAGCCCACAAATTGTGATCAACTCCGAGAACTAATAAGGCAATTATTAGTGAATTATGGACCGCCATCAGTCAGGATTTGACCCAGAAGCTAATATCCAGCATACCAGAGTGAATTGCAGAGGTTATGAAGAACGAGGGTCAACACTGTAAATATTGACCCCTTATATATATTTTTGCCAATAAAAGCCTTTAAAATGTATGATATGCTTATCATTGTTTTTCAGTATACCATAAAAACATTAAAAAATCATCTACAAATAATGAAGCATCAAACTTTGCAAAACACAAAATTTAAGTCACTGACAAAACTTTTGGTCTTGACTGTCATGATCGCAATACATTGCATGAGTGCTTGAGAACTGCTTGCCTACTGTGTACTTTAATAGCATGCTTGCACAGGCCTGATGATGTTGTTTTCGAGCATTGGCTCATGTATTGGTCTGTGTATCCATGCAGTCCCGTTATTTAAAAAAAAAATGTCCACATTAATTGTGTTCTCCCTAGCAGCATAGGTTATGCCCAACTGGTCTGTTGGTTTCATCACTTGGTCTGCAAGGTGTGTTCATTTCCCGAATCAGGTTGAGAAGCAAACTAACTTTTTCTCAGTAGAATTATGTTTTCACACAGAGAGAGGAAAGCTTATCTCAATGAGACTGTCTCCATATTTGCTTGTCTGCCAGGGGGCCTTCTACCAGTGGTAAGTTAGGAGAAAGTAAGAGCTATGTTCAAATCACAGCACTTCTTCCCTTAGTATGACCCTTGCTAGACAGAAATGTGACACTGCTGCAGTGTCATCGGCCAGGCTCTACTTCACCAGTTTGTCCTTTTGTGTTTGTGCAGGTGCTGAATGTGGAACAGTGGGGCTGTGCAAAGCCCTGTCTACCCACAAGCCTACAGCAACAACATTCTTTGTCGCTGGCTCATCTACTGTATGCCCCAGAAGGCCACATAGTCAAGGCAAAAACAACTCTTTAGCCCTTGTGCTGGCCAAGTTATTGCCTGGTGTCTCCTCTGTCCAGTCGTGACCTGTCTGTCCTGTCATGAATGCATGCATGTAGTGAGATTGGAATCTCTGATAGGTTTCACTGCAAGAGAGAATGTGATACTCAATTAGAATCCAAAGACTGACACCATGACGTCACTGCAGTCATGTAACGCTGGTTGTTTCCTGCTGTTTACAAAGTGAACCTTCAGAAACGTAACTTTTTTTTCCCCCTAAATGTTATAGTTAAGACATCTACTTTGCTATGCTATGTTCATAATCATATCACTTTGTTTGCTATATGCTCACATGCTAATTGAAATAGAATAACTTCACTATGTAACTTAAAGTTTGACTTTGAAGACTTTGACCTTGAGGAGTCAGAGAACTGCAAATATAATTAACTCACAGTGTTAGGAGACATTGATGACAAGGATGAAATAGGTAAAGTACAAAAATATGATTAAAATTTAAGCATTTCATACAATTAATATATAGTTTTATTTGAACTACTTTATTCTGTTCATATATATGAGGTTGGTAAGACTTTTTTAAAGTGGACATCTGATGCAAAATTCACTTCAAAATGTGTTTTAGCAGTGTGTGGACACAACCACCCTACAATGATAAAAATTAATTCACTCCTTTCTTTTTACATTTTGAGCAGTATGACATCACCACTGATGGGCTTTCATTAGCACATCCACCCTCAGCCAGTACTGTCTGGATTTCTCAGCACGCGAGCAGCTGTAGTGAAAACAAATGTTTCGTAAGCAATGCAGGTGTTTTGCAGTTGGATGTAAAAGTGAACATACAAGTCTTCATTTCTCCCGACATAAGAACCACTGAGGCACAGTGGATTAGTTTTGTTTTTGATGGTAACACACCACGGAATACACAAAAAACAGAAGAGGGGGTGGAGTGAACATTAGCTCATTATCATTTAAAGAGACATGCACCGAATTGGATCGCTGTGATCAAGGGTGTTGTGTTAGACGACTGTTGAGGAATTTTAACCAAAGCATGTTGCACACATTTCATGAAGACTCTAAAGTATCATACCAACTTGTCGAAAATGGATATTTAATGTCCCCTTTAATGTAATTCAATTAATAATAACTTTTTCTATTTGAATAAAAACTCTCTCTCTCTCTCTCTCTCTCTCTCTCTCTCTCTCTATATATATATATATATAGTATTCTTTGATGAATAGAAAATCATTTAAAGACCTTGCATTGCCCCATATAAGAAAGAGAAATGTAGTTTTTAAGTGCTCTGCTAATTATAATTTTGTGGTTGAATGTAATGGGAACGTCTCTCCAGCTGTTCTCAGCTAATTCGCGAAATGCTTCTGCACAGACAACACCATCTCCGCCCATAGTTTCAGAGACTCCTTTTCTTTTATCAGCAAAATAGGTGAGAGTCAACATGAGCAAAGAAAAAAGCTCACAGCAGGTATTCAAATTTCACCCAACCAAACCTGACCCACATGTTTCCGACATGTCCAAATAGTACGCCCCAGAATAAACATGCAAGCCAACCTAGAAATATTTATACCTCTACCAAAAGTCAACAGTAATGTTAAAGGTTAAAAACCTGTTGCAGTCTTTAATGTATTATTTTATGTTATAAAACGTAATAAAAAAAAACTTTAAATAAAATTCAAGATTTTTTTTTCAAAAACTTATTTGAATTAAATATAAATTAATTAAACTTTTTCCCTTAATTATGTTAGTTATATAATTTATAATTAAAATGTTTATATTACATTTCGAAGAGAAGTCGTACCTAACGGTCGGACACCACAAACATATATTATTATAATTTTTGACAAATATTTTACATAAAATCCTATACCACAACAAAGACACAATGAATACTGCTTATACAGAAACCAAAATACTTCAGATGCATGAAATGATGAAAAAATTATTCTTATGGCACATTTCCTCACAGATCTCAGATAAACAGTGTTTGGTGATCGGGGGAGGAAGTCGATGATGACAGCAGAGTCTCACCACATTTGCACACAGGCTTGCTTTTGTCCTTTCTGCTGTCCACCATCACATCGACTTGTTTGTTGAGCTCTAAAAGAGGCTCCTTGTCTCAGAGGGACTTTAGAATGCATGGAATCCAGTTGGAGTCAAAAACACACACATACTGAGTCACAAATGTGAATGCGTTTATCTCTGAACAGACTGTGAGGGTGTACCACAAAGATTCATGCAAATATTCTACTGACTTCTCAGCTCTGTATGGAATGATTTGCTGCCCCTGGGTTGGACACCCGAAATACAGCAGTGGATGATGGGAAACTATTGTGCCAAGTAAGCATTGGTCTGGGTGCTTGGTATAACTGCAATGGGGCGATCATCCAGACACAACGGATCCTTTCTGATGCACACCGTGTCTATAACCTGTGAGCACAAAAAATGTTTTAGAAAGGTTTCTAGAGTCGTGTACATGTATTATCTTTGGAAAAAGGCCATTCAAACTTATGCATAAACAGTATATACTCTTTTTTATGATGATTTAACTTTTCTTTGCAGGGAAGAAAGACATTTGAGCCTTTTATCAGTGACAACAAGAGGCTCAAAGAAACAGGTGAGAAGGACATTGACAGGAACAACATGAAACTGGTTGGAATGTTGTTCCAGGAACTTAGGATTTTGACCCAATTTGGGATTCATTCATTCATATTGTGTCCAAAAATGAGTTCAGAAATTTCATTTTTGGGTGACCTATCCCTTTAACACAAATATCTCTTTCTCATATCCATGATGGGATTGGTGTACTGGTACACCCTCATTATAACCCATCCTCTCTCGAATACAATGTGGCTTTGGTTAAGCTGAGCTCTTTGTTAAAACTCAAAGTACACAGCGTGTCTGTATACCCTCTACTGGACAGGAAATCCCACCCTCCCTCCATTGCTGGGCTCTGTTGTGGACCAGCCAAATGTGTACGCCACCAGTTTGCCTTCACAAGTTGAAGGCATGTACGCCAACATGACATTTCACATCTACTTTTTGAATAAATTGAAAGCCGACCTAGTGTTGAACTTTCAGAACTTGAATGTGACTTGAAAAACTGATTTCCTTTAATTGTAATTTCTCTGCTGCACATTTTGCTCTCTGTGGAGCTTTAGTTGTTAATAATGTTGTACTCTTTTTAGCAGGACATGGGCAGCACACACTTCAATTGGATAAAAATATCCGTGCTGGAACAAGTGGTGTGTGAACAATGGCACAAAACTAGATTGACACCGACTATGCTATGCTATGGAGAATCATGCATGGTGTAGAGCAGTAACCTACTGTACGGTTTAATACTTCCTAGAGGGAATGTTATTGCAGAAATGCTGACCTCAAGTGGATAGGTTTGGTAATGATTCTTGAATTGCTTGCTCAGTTACTTTGATGGGCTCTGTACCAAATTACAGACTTGATTTACATTTGCTGATTTGAAATTACTGTTAAACAAGGAAGTGATCCATGAAGGCGTTACAGGGTATACAACCCCCCAAATCAGATTCCTTCTTAACATCGGAAAGATAATTAGCAAATCCTCAATTTATACAGAGGTCAGACAGATTCAACCACAATTTCAAAAAGAAGTTACGTGTCTGCTTCAGCTATTATGCTGCCCGCAGATGGAATCAGTTTCCAGAAGAGATCAGATGTGCTAAAACATTAGCCACATTTAAATGCATACTCAAAACTCATGTTTAGTTGTGCATTTACTGAATGAGCACTGTACTACGTCTGATTGCACTGTATTTATGTATAATGATTTTATTTTAACTGTTTTAAATTCATTTTAAATTAATTTCTAAATCATTAAAAAATCATTTTAAGTTACCTGTTTTATTGTTCTGATTTTTTACGAGTATTATAATACTTACTTTTATGTAAAGCACTTTGAATTATCATTGTGTATGAAAAGTGATATGTTTCATGGTTAACACAGAGTGTCCATTGCTCCCTACTTCCTGAGCAGAGGAAATTGTGTTGAAGTTTAATGTCTAATGTCTTTACACACAGACAAGTGTGACATCATATACCTCTGTAAATAAATACAATTTAAATTCACGTCTCACACACTTCAATGCACTTTGAATGGAGCATATACATTCACTTTGAGATGGAATCATGGCGGAATATCATGTGATGTCCACTTCGCAAGGCACTTACGTTTGAATAGAACAAACGTCTGAAGCTTAAGAGAAACATAAAAAACTTGTGTTTGAATCGTCAGTGGCAAATCCTTTACATAAGTAAACTTACTTACAGACTGTGAGTCAGAACAGCCGGCATTGGAGTCTTCTCTCCCAGGATCAGGAAACAGTCATCCATAAAATGTGCTGCACACATCTGAATATTTGAGTTGAATTGTTCTGGAACAGTGTTGTAAATACAACATAACCACTGATTTCTTGTTGTGTCCTCTTTTGAAAGGCCAAAAAAGTATTTTTGCTATCACAATTAAACATGGCACCGGTGGCAACAGCGAGAATCAAAGGTTACTTCTTCTTTCTTTGCGTGAACATTTGGGCGGCATTACGCAAATCTCCCCACATCGTGACATGTGGGGGCATGTTAGAATGAGCCATTTTAGGAGGGCGTGGACGAGTCCTAACTTTTATAAAGTATATCTCTTTGGGGATCTCTTTGTAACACTCCAAAGAGAAAGCAAAAATTTAAATTGCATCATATTACCACTTTAATATTTTAGGAGGAGTAAAACTGACATTTGTGCTTTTAACAGCCAGATGTATCTACACTAGCTATAATATATATATATATATGCATTGAGGCTATAGAGCACACTCATTTCTGAAACAACCTCAGTATTTAATTCTGAGCAGTTTTCATTATCAGTAGCTCATTAGACGATAGCAAGTTTTATGTGGCAGTAGACGCTGTACCTGCTGACCACTGCATCTTCATTTTGCAGTTGATAGTGTTACCATAGAAACACACAATCCTCTTGTAATTAGACTATCTTAATTATTATGACATGGCGTGAAAGCACTGCAGTCTTCATATTGTCCAACACCTCAATCAAACACATCTGAACAAGCTAATCAAGATCTTCCAGATCAGGTGAGTTTGATCAGGGTTGGAGTTGACCTGATCTCCTTGGCTCTTTAAAACCCCATTTTTACAGCAATTTCTATTGCAGTCACATTATTATTTGTGTGCATTGTTGTCCACACCTCAATTCAGTGCATTTTCTAGTAGGGATCATTATGAGATCGCAGGTTGGGACGATGACAGCTCGATTGTACTTCTCATTGATTGCTGTATTATGTTGTCTTTCTGGATACTTGAGCCTAACAGATGTTATTCAAGGACAAACTACAGGTGAGAAAATCTGTTAACTTGTTAAAGAAATGCAAAAAAAAAATAAAGGGATTAAGGTCTTTTGAAGCTAACAGTTTAGGGATGAGTATTCGGTTTTGAAACCCTTTTGATTTGCCGCAGTTCAATGTAAGCTTTGTATTAAGGTTGAAGACTCCTTGTGTAGTCCCTGATTTGATAAATTGCACTCCTGGCCTCCCCCAGTGATCCTCTAGTACAGGGATCCTCAAATCTGGACCTAGAAATCCACTTTCCTCCGGAGTTTAGGCCTAACCTTTATCAAACACATGAGCATGCTAATCGATGTGTTTAGGATCGTTAGAAAATCACAGGCATGTGACTGATCAGGGTTGGAGCTAAACTCTGCAGCACATCGTACCTCCAGGGCAAGACTTGTGTGTCTAGTGGCTGGTTACTGTCTAGTGATTCTAATGGTCATGCTGACCCAACGAGGTCGTTTTCCTGGTCGAGGACCGCTCTGGAGGACATGCATGATGCTTTTGTCTAAAAGCCTGTCTGTTTCCAGCGAGTTTAATGATTGATGCTAAGGGTCCACAAAATAAACCCCTGTGATGCATTGAATTCAATGCAAGCTTTAAGCAGAGACCATTAAAACTAAGGTATTCCTATTAAAACTAACATGAGCCAAAACTTAAATACAAGTTCTTAATAATCACAAAATTAGGACTGTCCCAGAATGAAAGTCTTACCATTTGGGATTAAGACCAATCTCAAATGTATTTATTCATTACAACACTAGCTACGCAAGTTAACCCTTAATCGGGATGTGCATGAGTTCTCTGAGCTCACGGTTACCGTTAATGTAAACCATGATTGGTAACGATTAGCCTATGTGTGATGCTTCTTTTTGCTGACTTCAAAAACGATAGGAGCTTTAATGCTTATGCTTAATGCGAATGGACCGGATTAGTAACGGTTAAAAAATGCAGCATTAAAATGCAAGCTGAGTACCAGTCAAACTCGGACAAATTGTGTGCTTAAGACTTATAGAGGTAATCTGCAGGAAGTGCAAAAAGATGTTTATCAGTGGGTCACGTGTTCACTCATAATTAAGAATTATGGTGTTCAGAACATGAGAACTCTGTTGCACTTAAGAATCTTCCAAAACTCTTGGAATTTATAAAGTTGTTCAAGATTTGTGAATCCGGTCCCTGCTTTGGTTTGCCACATCACTAAGAGCAAAAAAAAACGATGCTCATTTTCTCAGAAACCTGCTAGAAAAGGCTTCCCAAAACAGTTATTGGTTTAATTTTTCACATTTCCTTGGTTGGTAGATGGGTGGGGCCTGATTGTAGTTTTTGACCTGGAAAAGTAAGATTTTTCTTGATCTCACGAAGTGAATGGAAGTGCACTCCGTGATGCTTTTTGACATGTCTTTATAACAGCAAAGCCAGGAGAGTGTCCACCTCAAACATCTGGAAGCTTGTTTAATGGGGTCCTGTAACCGTGACTCTGACTGTCCCAACGATGAGAAGTGCTGCGGCAATGGAAGTGGACATTACTGTACAGCTCCTTATACAGGTATTGGTCATCGTTTTGGGATGATTTTGCCTTTATCAAAAGTCTTTCAATTTAAATATTGGATAAGTGACTTCTGGTAGCCAATTGCTGAAAAAGAGCACAATGGAATCTTCCCCAAAGGGGTCTTTTTTTTTTTTTTTTTTTTTTTGTTTTTAGCTCTGCCCACAGGTGCATAGCTATTTGTTCTCTCCAGCGCTGTAAAGCTGATCTAATATTTACAAGGGTCCTAATTGCCATATCTTAAGCATCCTTTTGTTCCGCAGATGTTTTCCTCTGGCTTTTTCGTTTTTAATCCAACATCTGTCGCTCGTCTAATGTCCTTTCTATGCACTGAGTGATCTCTCCTCCCCATTCATGAGTAGACATGCCCCTTACTGCTGATTGGCTACAAGTTTTTGCCACTCTGGCCAACTTGGCTTTCTAAAGCATTTTTGAAAGCGCATAGCCCACCTTTTAATCCCTTTTGGATGGCTTTACAAAATGGAGTAATTTAAATGTACGCTGTAGGTAAAATTTGTTATTGTTGTTTCTGTATATTGAAGTGGCGTACAGACTAACTGTTGCTATCTGTGTCCATGCAGTGAAGCCGGGTCAGTTGTCCCAAACGAAGAGCGTTCAAGAATGTGCTGACCTCTGTTTCCATGATGGGCCAGTGTCCTGACACACAGAAATGTTGCCCAACCATCTGTGGCCATGTATGTAGTGAACCCAAGTGATCAGCAAAGTGATCAGCAAAGGTGATCAGCAAAGTGATCAGCAAAGTGATCAGGGTAGTGGTCAGGGAAGCGGCCAGGGGTAGTGGTGAAGGTCAGGGTAGTGGTCAAGGAAGCGGTCAGGGAAGCGGCTACGGTCAGGGAAGCGGCTACGGTCAAGGTCAGGGAAGCGGCTACGGTTCAAAGGTCAGGGAAGCGGCTACGGTCAAGGTCAGGGAAGCGGCCAGGGTAGTGGTGAAGGTCAGGTAGTGGTCAAGGAAGCGGTCAGGGAAGCGGCTATGGTCAAGGGTCAGGGAAGCGGCTACGGTCAGGGAAGCGGCTACGGTCAAGGTCAGGGAAGCGGGCTACGGTCAGGGAAGCGGCTACGGCCAAGGTCAGGGAAGCGGTCAGGGAAGCGGCTACGGTCAAGGTTCAGGGAAGCGGCTACGGTCAGGGTAGCGTCAGGGAAGCGGCTACGGTCAGGGAAGCGGTTACGGTCAAGGTCAGGGAAGCGGTTACGGTCAGGGAAGCGGTCAGGGAAGCGGGCTACGTCAGGGAAGCGGTTACGGTCAAGGGTCAGGGAAGCGTTACGGTCAGGGAAGCGGTTACGGTCAAGGTCAGGGAAGCGGTTACGGTCAGGGGAAGCGGTTATGGTCAAGGAAGTGGTCAGGGGGAAGCGGTTATGTCAAGGTAGGGAAGTGGTCAGGGAAGCGGTCAGGGAAGCGGGGTTATGGGTCAAGGTCAGGGAAGTGGTCAGGAAGCGGTTTATGGGTCAAGGTCAGGGAAGTGGTCAGGG
The DNA here is from genome assembly GCF_003368295.1 of Carassius auratus. NCBI lineage: Eukaryota > Metazoa > Chordata > Actinopteri > Cypriniformes > Cyprinidae > Carassius > Carassius auratus. The sequence continues at coordinate 3,013 of NW_020527544.1, read as the reverse complement.
AAGCGGTCAAGGTCAGGGACAGGGAAGTGGTCAGGGTAGCGGTCAGGGACAGGGAAGCGGTCAGGGATGTGATCGTGGACTGGGTCGTGGATGTGGGAGACGTGGTAATTGAAATGGTCATGGGCATTTTGCATAATACTTGCAGGAGATCTGTTCAATTCAGTGCTCTATTCATATGGCACGTTTTCCCTGTTTGCTTAAACCGTTTAGAAAGCTTTCGGGTCTGTCTCCCCAGCAGCCTCAAATAAAAAAAATTTCTGAAGAGTTGGTGTCTGGTTTTTTTTTTTTTTTTTTTTTTTTTTTGTTTTTTTTTTTTTTCTCAATCCGATTCAATAAACGGTGCACTCAAACTCAATGTTTGGTTAGATTAAAAACCCTAGTGACTGGAGTCTGTTCCGCAAAATGAACAAATCTGAGTAATTTCGTTCATTTTAGCAAAATGTAATCTTACACATTACTTCCCAAACATGTCTAGTTGATCACACTACAAACAATACAAAACTAATGCTATATTAGGATACAGAAGAGATTATTTTTATTTTTTTAACCTGGGTCTTCCAGTCTATGACTTACCTCACCTTGTCTGAAAAGTGTTTGGGTTTCAAGTCATTTCCTTAATCATGGTGACAGGCCCCATATGCTAAACCAATGCATTTCCAAGCCGGAAGAGAACGGAGTAGTTCATCGCACGAGTCTCTCGGGTCGGGTTTCATTCCTTATTCACGTGGAATGGATTCATTCGCTATTTTCTGTTATGGTTTTCTTGCAGGGCATCTGTGGGCGTTTTATAAATAAAGCCATATTATAAATAAAATATTGATTTTAAAATTTTTGTCTTTTTGACTGTTCTCAATAAATTAAACACTAGGCTATATAATAATCCGAAGCCTACAATACAAGATAGGCCTAGTTTGTTTCATTTTTAATCTTTCGGTACATAAATCAGATAACGGTTCAAAAATAATAAATAATTATAAAATAATATCAAGGTGAGTGATTCACCCATGATGGACAAAATTTAAAGCATAATGACACTCAACATCCCTGGTGAGTCGGTACAGTCAGCAGCTGTTAAAGCCGAACCCCGGGCAGCGGTTAACTAACCCGGAAAACTCCGCTTGTCTGAGCTTGGGCGCGTGGAGCCCTTGGTGGAGGAAATTCCACCTAAACGGGTCTTTGGACCTTCTACTGCAACCAGGACCATCTCCAGTCGTCTTGACTACGTCTTGCCACTGGGTACAGATGTGGCTGGTCGAGAGAGTGAGGTTGAATACTGCGCAAATCACCCTCACTTAAATCCAAGTTTTCTGTGCAAGTCATGGCACTTTTTCTTACCATCGTCATCATCCAAGTCCTGTGGCGATGGGTGAGCGACGAAGCAGCAGACACGGATATGCTGGAAGCTGTAGCCGCAAACCTGCATGCAGGTGGCTCAGGATATTGTTCGTTCCCTCACTGGACCGAAGCAGCAGTGAAGTCCGGCAGCACACTGAGTGACTGAGCAGCCCTATTCAGGATCACACTGCTCACCTCCGTAGGGAGAAAAGGGTTAGAAAAGGTACCCTAAACATTGTCTGCTTCAAAACATCCTCGCCAGCCTACCGCAGCTGGCGGGATCCCGTATTAAAAAATAAAGCGAAAAAGACCAAAGTGAGACCACTCACTGTTGGCGCCTGGAATGTGTGCACCTTGATGGACACATCTGGATCAAAAAGACCTGAGAGATGCACCGCCCTCGTGGGCAGAGCCAGATATAATGTGGATGTTGCTGCCCTTAGTGAGACCCGACTGGGCGATATTGGACAAGTAACTGAAGTGGGTGCAGGTTACACATTCTTCTGGAGTGGACGAGGCCAGGAGGAGAGGCGTGATGCTGGTGTTGGTTTTGCAGTAAAAAAATCACCTGGTCAACCAACTGGCAAGCCAATCCAAGGGGATAAACGACCGTTTAATGACCTTACAGCCCCACCTATTTGGTAAAAAGGCGGCCACCATCATCAGTGCCTATGCCCTACCATGACCAACTCTGACGAGATCAAAACCAAATTTTATAATGACTTGGAAGTCATTATTGCTGCTACAGCCAGCTCGGATAAACTTCTGATACTGGGTGATTTCAACGCCAGAGTTGGAAGTGACCATCAATCATGGAATGGAATCATAAGTGCACATGGTATTGGAAAATGTAACAGCAACGGTCTTCTACTGCTGCAAACATGCTCTGAATTTGACCTACTCGATATTCCAACTATCAAAGCGTAAGAAAACTTCATGGATGCATCCTCGTTCACACCACTGGCACTTGATTGACTATGTCATCGTGAGGAGGAGCAACCGGCACGATGTCAGGGTGACCAAGGTTATGTGTGGTGCTGAATGTTGGACTGACCATTGTCTCATTATCTCCAAACTTAACATCCGGATTAAGCCTAGCAGACGCATAAATGAGGAGGCAATTGCGAGATTGCCTCAAGTTGAAATAAACATTCATCATTGGCTGTTTTAACATCCATTGAGGAAATCAGCAAAGCCATAACACTTCTCTCATCAGGCAAAGCTCCAGGGTCCGATGCCATTCCAGCAGAAATCTACAAGGCTGGAGGGCCTTGCTTAGTCGACAGAAATGACCGACCTCTCCAGGCTATGTGGATATTAGTAGCCATTCCAAGGAGTTCAAGGATACTACTATAATCAATCTATATAAAAGGAAAGGCAAACGACAGGACTGCGACAACCATAGAGGCATCTCCATACTATCAGTCGCTGGCAAAATCTTGGCAAGAATTCTTCTGAACCGCCTAATTGTCCATCTAGAACAGGGTCTGCTACCTGACAGTCAGTGTGGTTCAGAAAAGACCATGAACCACTGACATGGTATTTACTGTTCTGCAGTTACAGGAGAGAATGGCAAGAACAAATGTTGATCTATATATAGCTTTCATTGATCTAACAAAAGCATTCGACACAGTCAACCGGGAGGGCCTATGGAAATGATGGAAATCATGGCTAAGTA
>NW_020527543.1:0-28814 GCF_003368295.1 Carassius auratus | reverse complement strand
AGGGTCAGGGAAGGAAGAGGTCAGGGAAGAAGTCAAGAGAATGGTCAGGGATGTGGTCATTGAAGTGGACATGGGACTTTTGCTTAACTCTTACTGGAGATCTTTTCAATTCCGTGTTAATATTATGGCATGGTTTCCCTGTTTGCTCAAACTGTGTTTTGAAAACTTTTCGGTCTGCTCCACCTCAAATAAAGAATTGCTTGATTTGAAGAGTTGGTGTTGTTTATTATTATTTGGCGGTTTCTCACAGTGCTTTTAAGTTCCTCTCCTTGAGACCTGGGTAGGGTTGCACCAGCCATTCGTAAGTTCTTAAATTAGATCATTAAGACCGCAAGGCTTTAGTAACCACTAGCTACTTTGTAACTAAATCTACACATTTGGTTGCACCAGTTGTTCGTAAGGCAGGACGTAGTTTGTAAACTCGCTGCAGAGCAATGTGTAGTTACAGAGGTTTACCCTCATCCAAATGGAAACCTTTTACGTGAGCAGAACTGTTTAAATGCAATAGTTTAATTCTTAAATTTCTAATCACTCTTGTCACTCACATACTAACGGTCAGTGGTGGGCCGTAACGGAGTAGCTTTAATGTGTTACTGTACTTAAGTACATTTTTCAAGTATCTGTACTTTACTGGAGTAGTTTTATTTTGAGTAACTTTTACTTCACATTTCAAAGCATAAAACCGTACTTTTAACTTCACTACATTTCATAAAACATATCGTTACTCCCTGTAATATATCACGTGCTCCGACACGCAGAAGCGGTGTCTGATTCATCATGAACGAACTGAGTCTCTTCAAAATATACTTTTAAATCGGATCGCAAATCGCACCAAACGATTCGTTTATGTATTAGAATGATCCGATTGCAGCCTACTGTCTATGGATTGCAGCTGTTCGGGAGTCGACCACTCACTGATTCAAATGAACCGTTTAGTGCGAGTCTCCAGAAGTAAGAACCGGGAGATCTTGTGAGTGCGTGTGCGTCTGATGTTGCTAAAAGTAAGTTATTAATGTTGAAATTTAGGATTAATTATTGTAACTGAAAATCATATTTAGGTCAAAATTGTCAGTTGTTTGGGAACTAAATCCGCTGTAAAAAGTGATCTGTTTAAGCCCACTGAAATGCTCGAGTGCATACGATGCAGACACATCAATCAGCGTCTCTGTTTTAGGAAAAAAAAAAAAACCTTAAACTAACACAGATTAAATACAATAACTCGTGCATGTTCAAAATCCTAGCTGCCGTAATATTAACAGTTTTATTAAAATGGCTTACCATGTCCTATGTGACGGTCTGTTTTTATATTGTTTATCAACAGTAATGATCTATATTGTTTGGCATTAACTAAGATGAGGTATGACAGGACATTGAATGGTTGATTCATAACCGTACTGAAATAAGTAAATATTGTTAGCTGATTGCTAACTATCTAGCTAACAAGCTTGCTGGTGCTAACTTGAGGTAATTTTTATAAATAATGTCCAAATATTTTATTCAACAACCTATATATATATTATATAAAAAACATATATATATATATATATATATATATAGATATATATATATATATATATATATATATATAGGGAGAAAAGAAAGGATGTGTTGTTCAGAACATGGTAACACAATAATTATCAAAGAGGGAAGAGATGCACCCCGTTTTTGGCCAGGGGTGTTTTTACACCCCAGACAAGATTTGAGAAGGAAAAAATCATTAGGAAAATATAATTATATTTTCCTTAAAATGTTCTTCCTAATTTCAGGCCTTATTATCATGTCATAACTGTGATGTTCTGTAAAACAACAAACTTTAAAATACTTTTTCTTACTGGTGAAAATCAGATGGTCATCTCTGTTTTCTCTCAGGGACATCACAGTGTAAGCTTCACAGTGAACATTAACTCTCAGCGTAAGTCCATATCAACAACAAAATATATCTTGACTCCATATAGTGGTTATTTGGGAAAAAATCCTAAGATATTTGAGCAGTAGGATTATTAAAAAATATATGTTCTAATTTAAAATTAATAAGTAGCCTATATCAAATTGCAAACATCTATGTTTCAGTACTTTTTACTAAGTACATAAAAAATTGAGTACTTTTGTACTTTCACTTGAGTAAAATTGAAAAAGGAGTACTTTTACTTTTACTAGAGTAATATTTTACTATACGCATCTGTACTTTTACTCAAGTACTTGATTTGTGTACTTCGTCCACCACTGCTAACGGTAAAAATTAAAAGTTTTCATTTAAAAACTATACACAAATAAGCTGGTTTGTATGTAAATGGCATTCAGAAACCGCAAGACGACTCAAACACTGAAAGAAACCTAAATGCCTTTTTCATCTGAAGAGTCCAACATGAAGCACACAGAGGCTTGCTGTAGATGTTGTGTTGAAGAGGTGTTAAAGGGGATTTTCTTTTTACTTCTGCAAAACTACGATTGGAATGAATAATGGACTTCTGTTAGCGAATTGCACTGAGAATATATGATCCTGTGACAGACGGTCAACAGCAAAAAAATATCCACCATTTTGATTAGTTTGATTTGCGTCACGCGGGTTCCACCTACTGGTCAAAACGGTGTAATGCAACAATCCTAACGAGACCTTTAACAAACAGCAAGTATTTTCATAACACTGTAATGTTTTCAGTATAATTTAAACATCACATGAACATTAGGGTCTTTGCTATTCAGACCATTTACTTTTATGAAATATTGCAGTTCGTTCTTCTTTTCAGTTATCTGGTTATGGATTACAAGTTAATCAGTCCTGTGCTGCGGGTCAATGTTTAATGGTCGTTAGGTTGTGCTACAGACACATCAGTGCCTCACACAGGTTTAGTAAAGATAAACAACTCAATAAAACACATCTGACTGAGAGAGCGTTTGTGTGTGTGTGTAGTCTGGAAGGAGTGAAACTTATTTACATTTGACCTGTTAGCCAGCACCCCCCATTATGGGACTCACAGCTGAAAGTGCTCTACCAAATTTATAATTGTAACAGTTTCCTACTTCTGTGTGTTACAAACATAATTTTGGTTGTCTTTAGAAAGAAGACCATTTGGGCTTTACTTTTATCAACCAGATTTGATAATGCTCAAAAGTTATAGACACTGAAGTGCCTTGAATTTTTTTTACCACACTTAAATATTTTTTTATTTGATATAAAAATACATGAAATGAGTCCTGGAGCAATCTAGAAAAAGTAATGGGTTGAAAGCCACATGTCTCATGAGTTTCTATTTCAAATCTGAATAAAATATAATCAAAAATGAGACTCCTGCTAATATTTTTCTGAGACTATGTCTACACCCCCATCACCCCCCTCACCCCCCAAATATAAGAAAATATATATTTCCCAATAGTATTGAAGGCTTCTACAAACTATTTAGTCAGTAAACATACCACTGCATGTTTTTTTTTTCATTTATAAAACGCTAGACAGAAACTTAGACGTCATATAAATGATTTATTTGCGCACTAGAAAAATACAATAAGAATAATTTGAGTAAGAAAAATAAGAATAATAAGAAAAAAAGATTTAACTTTGCCAATTACAGAACATCCTGAGATTGCTAGAAATGCAGCATTAACAATGAATCACGATGCAAATAAGTGCTGATGTGCTGATGGCCACTTATACAGATGGTAATAACACAAATGTGCCAAAGTAAATAATCCACTCCCTCTATTCATATAGACGCGTTCACTTTGATAGCCGTGATCATACAGTAATAGCGAGCTGATTTGGGCTGATTTGCACTCAAACAGATGGTAATCATTCAGATACATTCACATTCAACATAAAACACACTCTCACATATATAAAAACTGTTGAAAAATGAAACAAACATAGAAAAAGGTGATCGCTATAAGTTCCGCCTCCATCAGCTGACAGGTGCGTCAGAGCGCGTCACTAGGGAGCGCCAAATTCAAATAAACTATCTTTTGCCTATTTTTCATTCATTCTTTTTTCCGGTGGATTGTCTCATTCTGTTTGTGACACTGTACGCTGAAAAACCATGCCGTGTTTTTACTAACAAGATGCAGTTTCCGACACGTGAGTAATTCCATAATGGACACAAACAGTTCTGTCGCTGAAGAAGTGAAACGTAAACATAGGAATTATGATCCATATTACAACGTTATTGCTTCGTTGGACTAAACGTGCTTCATGAGATGTCGTTCAATGGACCCTTACCTTTCTAACTAAACCGGGATTTACAGCTGTGGATGTGTTTATGACTCGTTATTACGACGGATCTGGTATGTACAGCGTTTCCATTGCTCATGTTTGTATGTGTACTGCTTACACAAATGTAGCAAATACAGTCTTTATAAGCTTTCCATTGAAAAACAGCGATCTGTCGTCGATGCTTGAGGTTTAGATCTTTATAATGATACATAGTTTGTACTATTCATAAACACTGACACGTGCGAGTTGAGAGGCTTTGAGATCGAGGGCGAGGTGCAGGCTAAGAGGTTAAAGAACTAACATCATATTCATAACAGTTACAGCTGCTTTTAACATCTGTCCCCGTTTAGAGAATTTGGAGTAAGTATTAACACCGTGAACTTATTAATATATGTGTTGATATTTTTACGGTATCACAACATGACTGCTGTACCACCTGTAATCCTCTCGTAATTAGGCTACCTTAATTATTATGACATGGCTTGAATGCAGCATTCAGCTCATCCAACCCCAATCAAACACACCTGAACAAGCTAATTAAGGCCTTCCAGACTACTGGAAAGCTACAGGCAGGTGAGATTGATCAACGTTGGAATTGTTCTCCTTGGATATTTAAAAAAACCATTTTACACAGAGGTTGCTACTGCAGCAACACGTGTTGGTTTAGCTTTGTGTGCTTCTTCTGATGCACAAATTCAGGGGCCTTTTCCAGCAGAGTTTGTTGTGAGATCACAGGTCGGGAGGATGACCGCTCGAGTGGATTTCTCATTGATTGTTGCTTTGTGGTATCTTTTTGGATACTTGAGCATAACTCATGCTATTCAAAGACAAAACACAGGTGACAAGATCTGTTGACTTCATTACACAACCTGAAGAAAAGCAGAAACAAGTGGCTCAGTCTTTGAGAGTAATTAACAGTTTAGGAATGTGTAGGTTTTAAAAGTCTTGATCTGAACAGACATGTAGAATCTGTATTTAAAGCCCTGATTCACAAATGCTTAAGCCACACTCTCTGGCCTCTGAAAATGATCCTCTTCAATCCTCTAGTGGATGGTTTTTGTCCGGCGACGCTGACGTTCGTGCCGGCCCGTCGAGGATGTTCTTCTGATGAAGACTGCCCTGGAGGACACAAATGCTGTCGATTTGACTGTGGGCCTGTTTGTGTGCTGCCTGTTTTCAGTGAGTTTCAGTTAGTGGCTGCTAAGGGTCTTAAAACAAAACGCACAAGTAACACATTGAATTCAATGTTGGTTTGAAGCAGAAATTTTGCCTTGTTCTCGTCTGAAGTAGGTTTTAAATTCATCACTTAGGGTAGTTTAATGCACAGGATGACTTCACAAAAGAGGAATAATAGTAGCTTGCTGTTCATGCTTTGAGTGTGTCGTGCTGTATGTTGAAGTGGCTGACTATGTCCAACATCTAAAGCTGACCGTCTGTGTCCACGCAGTGAAGCCGGGTCAGTGTCCCCTACCAGAGATGATTCCACTGTGTGCTGAAAGCTGTTTCCATGATGGCCAGTGTCCTGCCACACAGAAGTGTTGCCCAACCACCGGTGGCTTTGCATGCAGTGAACCACGTGGTCAGGGAAGAGGTCAGATGAGTTGTCAGGGACATGGACCGGTTCATGGACCGGGTCAGGGCCAGGGTAGCGGTCTGGGTCAGGGACAGGGCCAGGGACAAGGACAAGGACAGGGAAGCGGCCAGGGTCAAGGACAGGGAAGCGGACAGGGAAGCGGCCAGGGACAAGGACAGGGAAGCGGCCAGGGACAAGGACTGGGAAGCGGCCAGGGACAAGGACAGGGAAGCGGCCAGGGAAGCGGTCAGGGACAAGGCCAGGGAAGCGGTCAGGGACAAGGCCAGGGAAGCGGTCAGGGACAAGGCCAGGGAAGCGGTCAGGGACAAGGCCAGGGAAGCGGCCAGGGACAGGGCCAGGGAAGCGGACAGGGTCAGGGACAGGGACAAGGCCAGGGAAGCGGAAAGGGTCAGGGACAGGGACAAGGCCAGGGAAGCGGACAGGGACAAGGCCAGGGAAGCGGACAGGGTAAGGGACAGGGACAAGGCCAGGGAAGCGGACAGGGTCAGGGACAGGGACAAGGCCAGGGAAGCGGACAGGGTCAAGGCCAGGGAAGCGGACAGGGTCAGGGACAAGGCCAGGGAAGCGGTCAGGGACAGGACAAGGCCAGGGAAGCGGACGGGGACAAGGCCAGGGAAGCGGACAGGTCAGGGGACAGGGACAAGGCCAGGGAAGCGGACAGGGTCAGGGACAGGGCCAAGGCCAGGGAAGCGGACAGGGTCAGGGTCAGGGACGGGGCCAGGGACGGGCCAGGGCCAGGGCCAGGGTCAGGGACAAGGCCAGGGTCAGGACAGGGACAAGGCCAGGGAAGCGGCCAGGGTCAGGGACAAGGCCAGGGTCAGGGACAAGGCCAGGGTCAGGGACAGGGACAAGGCCAGGGAAGCGGACAGGGTCAGGGACAGGGACAAGGCCAGGGAAGCGGTCAGGGACAAGGCCAGGGTCAGGGACAAGGCCAGGGTCAGGGACAAGGCCAGGGAAGCGGCCAGGGTCAGGGACAAGGCCAGGGTCAGGGACAGGGACAAGGCCAGGGAAGCGGACAGGGTCAGGGACAAGGCCAGGGAAGCGGCCAGGGTCAGGGACAAGGCCAGGGACAGGGACAAGGCCAGGGAAGCGGACAGGGTCAGGGTCAGGGACAAGGCCAGGGTCAGGGACAGGGACAAGGCCAGGGAAGCGGACAGGGTCAGGGACAAGGCCAGGGAAGCGGACAGGGTCAGGGACAAGGCCAGGGAAGCGGCCAGGGTCAGGGACAAGGCCAGGGTCAGGGACAAGGCCAGGGAAGCGGCCAGGGTCAGGGACAAGGCCAGGGTCAGGGACAAGGCCAGGGACAAGGCCAGGGTCAGGGACAAGGCCAGGGTCAGGGACAAGGCCAGGGAAGCGGCCAGGGTCAGGGACAAGGCCAGGGTCAGGGACAAGGCCAGGGTCAGGGACAAGGCCAGGGTCAGGGACAAGGCCAGGGCCAGGGTCAGGGACAAGGCCAGGGCCAGGGACAAGGTCAGGGCCAGGGCCAGGGACAAGGTCAGGGACAAGGCCAGGGTCAGGGCCAGGGTCAGGGACAAGGCCAGGGTCAGGGCCAGGGTCAGGGACAAGGCCAGGGTCAGGGACAAGGCCAGGGAAGCGGCCAGGGTCAGGGACAAGGCCAGGGTCAGGGACAAGGCCAGGGCCAGGGTCAGGGACAGGGCCAGGGTCAGGGACAAGGCCAGGGTCAGGGACAGGGCCAGGGAAGCGGACAGGGTCAGGGAAGCGGACAGGGTCAGGGACAAGGCCAGGGAAGCGGACAGGGTCAAGGCCAGGGAAGCGGACAGGGTCAGGGACAGGGAAAAGGCCAGGGAAGCGGAAAGGGTCAGGGACAGGGACAAGGCCAGGGAAGCGGACAGGGACAAGGCCAGGGAAGCGGACAGGGTCAGGGACAGGGAAAAGGCCAGGGAAGCGGAAAGGGTCAGGGACAGGGACAAGGCCAGGGAAGCGGACAGGGACAAGGCCAGGGAAGCGGACAGGGTCAGGGACAGGGACAAGGCCAGGGAAGCGGACAGGGTCAGGGACAGGGCCAAGGCCAGGGAAGCGGACAGGGTCAGGGTCAGGGACGGGGCCAGGGAAGCGGTCAGGGACAAGGACAGGGTCAGGGACGGGGCCAGGGAAACGGTCAGGGACAAGGTCAGGGATGGGGCCAGGGAAGCGGCCAGGGACAGGGAAGTGGACAGGGTCAGGGACAAGGACAGGGAAGCGGACAGGGTCAGGGACAAGGACAGGGAAGTGGCCAGGGTCAGGGAAGTGGAAGAGGTCAGGGAAGAAGTCAAGAGAATGGTCAGGGATGTGGTCATTGAAGTGGACATGGGACTTTTGCTTAACTCTTACTGGAGATCTTTTCAATTCCGTGTTAATATTATGGCATGGTTTCCCTGTTTGCTCAAACTGTGTTTTGAAAACTTTTCGGTCTGCTCCACCTCAAATAAAGAATTGCTTGATTTGAAGAGTTGGTGTTGTTTAGTATTATTTGGCGGTTTCTCACAGTGCTTTTAAGTTCCTCTCCTTGAGACCTGGGTAGGGTTGCACCAGCCATTCGTAAGTTCTTAAATTAGATCATTAAGACCGCAAGGCTTTAGTAACCACTAGCTACTTTGTAACTAAATCTACACATTTGGTTGCACCAGTTGTTCGTAAGGCAGGACGTAGTTTGTAAACTCGCTGCAGAGCAATGTGTAGTTACAGAGGTTTACCCTCATCCAAATGGAAACCTTTTACGTGAGCAGAACTGTTTAAATGCAATAGTTTAATTCTTAAATTTCTAATCACTCTTGTCACTCACATACTAACGGTCAGTGGTGGACCGTAACGGAGTAGCTTTAATGGGTTACTGTACTTAAGTACATTTTTCAAGTATCTGTACTTTACTGGAGTAGTTTTATTTTGAGTAACTTTTACTTCACATTTCAAAGCATAAAACCGTACTTTTAACTTCACTACATTTCATAAAACATATCGTTACTCCCTGTAATATATCACGTGCTCCGACACGCAGAAGCGGTGTCTGATTCATCATGAACGAACTGAGTCTCTTCAAAATATACTTTTAAATCGGATCGCAAATCGCACCAAACGATTCGTTTATGTATTAGAATGATCCGATTGCAGCCTACTGTCTATGGATTGCAGCTGTTCGGGAGTCGACCACTCACTGATTCAAATGAACCGTTTAGTGCGAGTCTCCAGAAGTAAGAACCGGGAGATCTTGTGAGTGCGTGTGCGTCTGATGTTGCTAAAAGTAAGTTATTAATGTTGAAATTTAGGATTAATTATTGTAACTGAAAATCATATTTAGGTCAAAATTGTCAGTTGTTTGGGAACTAAATCCGCTGTAAAAAGTGATCTGTTTAAGCCCACTGAAATGCTCGAGTGCATACGATGCAGACACATCAATCAGCGTCTCTGTTTTAGGAAAAAAAAAAAAACCTTAAACTAACACAGATTAAATACAATAACTCGTGCATGTTCAAAATCCTAGCTGCCGTAATATTAACAGTTTTATTAAAATGCTACCATGTCCTATGTGACGTCTGTTTTTATATTGTTTATCAACAGTAATGTTATATTGTTTGGATTAACTAGATGAGTAGACAGACATGAATGTTTATTCATAACCGTACTGAAAATAAGTAAATATTGTTAGCTGATGCTAACTATCTAGCTAACAAGCTTGCTGGTGCTAACTTGAGGTAATTTTTATAAATAATGTCCAAATATTTTTATTCAACAACCTATATATATATATATATATATAAACAACCTATATATATATATATATATATATATATATATATATATATATATATATATATATATATAGGGAGAAAAGAAAGGATGTGTTGTTCAGAACATGGTAACTACAATAATTATCAAAGAGGGGAAGAGATGCACCCCGTTTGGCCAGGGGTGTTTTTACACCCCAGACAAGATTTGAGAAGGAAAAAATCATTAGGAAAATATAATTATATTTTCCTTAAAATGTTCTTCCTAATTTCAGGCCTTATTATCATGTCATAACTGTGATGTTCTGTAAAACAACAAACTTTAAAATACTTTTTTCTTACTGGTGAAAATCAGATGGTCATCTCTGTTTTCTCTCAGGGACATCACAGTGTAAGCTTCACAGTGAACATTACTCTCAGCGTAGTCCATATCAACAACAAAAATATATCTTGACTCCATATAGTGGTTATTTGGGAAAAAATCCTAGATATTTTGAGCAGTAGGATTATTAAAAAAATATATGTTCTAATTTAAAATTAAATTAAGTAGCCTATATAAAATTGCAAACATCTATGTTTCAGTACTTTTTTACTTAAGTACATAAAAAATTGAGTACTTTTGTACTTTCACTTGAGTAAAATTGAAAAAGGACTACTTTTACTTTTACTAGAGTAATATTTTACTATACGCATCTGTACTTTTACTCAAGTACTTGATTTGTGTACTTCGTCCACCACTGCTAACGGTAAAAATTAAAAGTTTCATTTAAAACTATACACAAATAAGCTGTTTGTATGTAAATGGCATTCAGAAACCGCAAGACGACTCAAACACTGAAAGAAACCTAAATGCCTTTTTCATCTGAAGAGTCCAACATGAAGCACACAGAGGCTTGCTGTAGATGTTGTGTTGAAGAGGTGTTAAAGGGGATTTTTCTTTTTACTTCTGCAAAACTACGATTGGAATGAATAATGGACTTCTGTTAGCGAATTGCACTGAGAAATATATGATCCTGTGACAGACGGTCAACAGCAAAAAAATATCCACCATTTTGATTAGTTTGATTTGCGTCACGCGGGTTCCACCTACTGGTCAAAACGGTGTAATGCAACAATCCTAACGAGACCTTTAACAAAACAGCAAGTATTTTCATAACACTGTAATGTTTTCAGTATAATTTAAACATCACATGAAACATTAGGGTCTTTGCTATTCAGACCATTTACTTTTATGAAATATTGCAGTTCGTTCTTCTTTTCAGTTATCTGGTTATGGATTACAAGTTAATCAGTCCTGTGCTGCGGGTCAATGTTTAATGGTCGTTAGGTTGTGCTACAGACACATCAGTGCCTCACACAGGTTTAGTAAAGATAAACAACTCAATAAAACACATCTGACTGAGAGAGCGTTTGTGTGTGTGTGTAGTCTGGAAGGAGTGAAACTTATTTACATTTGACCTGTTAGCCAGCACCCCCCATTATGGGACTCACAGCTGAAAGTGCTCTACCAAATTTATAATTGTAACAGTTTCCTACTTCTGTGTGTTACAAACATAATTTTGGTGTCTTTAGAAAGAAGACCATTTGGGCTTTACTTTTTATCAACCAGATTTGATAATGCTCAAAAGTTATAGACACTGAAGTGCCTTGAATATTTTTTACCACACTTAAATATTTTTTTATTTGATATAAAAATACATGAAATGAGTCCTGGAGCAATCTAGAAAAGTAATGGGTTGAAAGCCACATGTCTCATGAGTTTCTATTTCAAATCTGAATAAAATATAATCAAAAATGAGACTCCTGCTAATATTTTTCTGAGACTATGTCTACACCCCCATCACCCCCCTCACCCCCCAAATATAAGAAAATATATATTTCCCAATAGTATTGAAGGCTTCTACAAACTATTTAGTCAGTAAACATACCACTGCATGTTTTTTTTTTTCATTTATAAAACGCTAGACAGAAACTTAGACGTCATATAAATGATTTATTTGCGCACTAGAAAAATACAATAAGAATAATTTGAGTAAGAAAAATAAGAATAATAAGAAAAAAAAGATTTAACTTTGCCAATTACAGAACATCCTGAGATTGCTAGAAATGCAGCATTAACAATGAATCACGATGCAAATAAGTGCTGATGTGCTGATGGCCACTTATACAGATGGTAATAACACAAATGTGCCAAAGTAAATAATCCACTCCCTCTATTCATATAGACGCGTTCACTTTGATAGCCGTGATCATACAGTAATAGCGAGCTGATTTGGGCTGATTTGCACTCAAACAGATGGTAATCATTCAGATACATTCACATTCAACATAAAACACACTCTCACATATATAAAAACTGTTGAAAAATGAAACAAACATAGAAAAAGGTGATCGCTATAAGTTCCGCCTCCATCAGCTGACAGGTGCGTCAGAGCGCGTCACTAGGGAGCGCCAAATTCAAATAAACTATCTTTTGCCTATTTTTCATTCATTCTTTTTTCCGGTGGATTGTCTCATTCTGTTTGTGACACTGTACGCTGAAAAACCATGCCGTGTTTTTACTAACAAGATGCAGTTTCCGACACGTGAGTAATTCCATAATGGACACAAACAGTTCTGTCGCTGAAGAAGTGAAACGTAAACATAGGAATTATGATCCATATTACAACGTTATTGCTTCGTTGGACTAAACGTGCTTCATGAGATGTCGTTCAATGGACCCTTACCTTTCTAACTAAACCGGGATTTACAGCTGTGGATGTGTTTATGACTCGTTATTACGACGGATCTGGTATGTACAGCGTTTCCATTGCTCATGTTTGTATGTGTACTGCTTACACAAATGTAGCAAATACAGTCTTTATAAGCTTTCCATTGAAAAACAGCGATCTGTCGTCGATGCTTGAGGTTTAGATCTTTATAATGATACATAGTTTGTACTATTCATAAACACTGACACGTGCGAGTTGAGAGGCTTTGAGATCGAGGGCGAGGTGCAGGCTAAGAGGTTAAAGAACTAACATCATATTCATAACAGTTACAGCTGCTTTTAACATCTGTCCCCGTTTAGAGAATTTGGAGTAAGTATTAACACCGTGAACTTATTAATATATGTGTTGATATTTTTACGGTATCACAACATGACTGCTGTACCACCTGTAATCCTCTCGTAATTAGGCTACCTTAATTATTATGACATGGCTTGAATGCAGCATTCAGCTCATCCAACCCCAATCAAACACACCTGAACAAGCTAATTAAGGCCTTCCAGACTACTGGAAAGCTACAGGCAGGTGAGATTGATCAACGTTGGAATTGTTCTCCTTGGATATTTAAAAAAACCATTTTACACAGAGGTTGCTACTGCAGCAACACGTGTTGGTTTAGCTTTGTGTGCTTCTTCTGATGCACAAATTCAGGGGCCTTTTCCAGCAGAGTTTGTTGTGAGATCACAGGTCGGGAGGATGACCGCTCGAGTGGATTTCTCATTGATTGTTGCTTTGTGGTATCTTTTTGGATACTTGAGCATAACTCATGCTATTCAAAGACAAAACACAGGTGACAAGATCTGTTGACTTCATTACACAACCTGAAGAAAAGCAGAAACAAGTGGCTCAGTCTTTGAGAGTAATTAACAGTTTAGGAATGTGTAGGTTTTAAAAGTCTTGATCTGAACAGACATGTAGAATCTGTATTTAAAGCCCTGATTCACAAATGCTTAAGCCACACTCTCTGGCCTCTGAAAATGATCCTCTTCAATCCTCTAGTGGATGGTTTTTGTCCGGCGACGCTGACGTTCGTGCCGGCCCGTCGAGGATGTTCTTCTGATGAAGACTGCCCTGGAGGACACAAATGCTGTCGATTTGACTGTGGGCCTGTTTGTGTGCTGCCTGTTTTCAGTGAGTTTCAGTTAGTGGCTGCTAAGGGTCTTAAAACAAAACGCACAAGTAACACATTGAATTCAATGTTGGTTTGAAGCAGAAATTTTGCCTTGTTCTCGTCTGAAGTAGGTTTTAAATTCATCACTTAGGGTAGTTTAATGCACAGGATGACTTCACAAAAGAGGAATAATAGTAGCTTGCTGTTCATGCTTTGAGTGTGTCGTGCTGTATGTTGAAGTGGCTGACTATGTCCAACATCTAAAGCTGACCGTCTGTGTCCACGCAGTGAAGCCGGGTCAGTGTCCCCTACCAGAGATGATTCCACTGTGTGCTGAAAGCTGTTTCCATGATGGCCAGTGTCCTGCCACACAGAAGTGTTGCCCAACCACCGGTGGCTTTGCATGCAGTGAACCACGTGGTCAGGGAAGAGGTCAGATGAGTTGTCAGGGACATGGACCGGTTCATGGACCGGGTCAGGGCCAGGGTAGCGGTCTGGGTCAGGGACAGGGCCAGGGACAAGGACAAGGACAGGGAAGCGGCCAGGGTCAAGGACAGGGAAGCGGACAGGGAAGCGGCCAGGGACAAGGACAGGGAAGCGGCCAGGGACAAGGACAGGGAAGCGGCCAGGGACAAGGACAGGGAAGCGGCCAGGGAAGCGGTCAGGGACAAGGCCAGGGAAGCGGTCAGGGACAAGGCCAGGGAAGCGGTCAGGGACAAGGCCAGGGAAGCGGTCAGGGACAAGGCCAGGGAAGCGGCCAGGGACAGGGCCAGGGAAGCGGACAGGGTCAGGGACAGGGACAAGGCCAGGGAAGCGGAAAGGGTCAGGGACAGGGACAAGGCCAGGGAAGCGGACAGGGACAAGGCCAGGGAAGCGGACAGGGTAAGGGACAGAGACAAGGCCAGGGAAGCGGACAGGGTCAGGGACAGGGACAAGGCCAGGGAAGCGGACAGGGTCAAGGCCAGGGAAGCGGACCGGGTCAGGGACAAGGCCAGGGAAGCGGTCAGGGACAGGGACAAGGCCAGGGAAGCGGACAGGGACAAGGCCAGGGAAGCGGACAGGGTCAGGGACAGGGACAAGGCCAGGGAAGCGGACAGGGTCAGGGACAGGGCCAAGGCCAGGGAAGCGGACAGGGTCAGGGTCAGGGACGGGGCCAGGGACGGGGCCAGGGCCAGGGCCAGGGTCAGGGACAAGGCCAGGGTCAGGGACAGGGACAAGGCCAGGGAAGCGGCCAGGGTCAGGGACAAGGCCAGGGTCAGGGACAAGGCCAGGGTCAGGGACAGGGACAAGGCCAGGGAAGCGGACAGGGTCAGGGACAGGGACAAGGCCAGGGAAGCGGTCAGGGACAAGGCCAGGGTCAGGGACAAGGCCAGGGTCAGGGACAAGGCCAGGGAAGCGGCCAGGGTCAGGGACAAGGCCAGGGAAGCGGACAGGGTCAGGGACAAGGCCAGGGAAGCGGCCAGGGTCAGGGACAAGGCCAGGGACAGGGACAAGGCCAGGGAAGCGGACAGGGTCAGGGTCAGGGACAAGGCCAGGGTCAGGGACAGGGACAAGGCCAGGGAAGCGGACAGGGTCAGGGACAAGGCCAGGGAAGCGGACAGGGTCAGGGACAAGGCCAGGGAAGCGGCCAGGGTCAGGGACAAGGCCAGGGTCAGGGACAAGGCCAGGGAAGCGGCCAGGGTCAGGGACAAGGCCAGGGTCAGGGACAAGGCCAGGGTCAGGGACAAGGCCAGGGACAAGGCCAGGGTCAGGGACAAGGCCAGGGTCAGGGACAAGGCCAGGGAAGCGGCCAGGGTCAGGGACAAGGCCAGGGTCAGGGACAAGGCCAGGGTCAGGGACAAGGCCAGGGCCAGGGACAAGGTCAGGGCCAGGGCCAGGGCCAGGGCCAAGGTCA
Source organism: Carassius auratus (assembly GCF_003368295.1). Classification (NCBI taxonomy): domain Eukaryota; kingdom Metazoa; phylum Chordata; class Actinopteri; order Cypriniformes; family Cyprinidae; genus Carassius; species Carassius auratus. The sequence continues at coordinate 13,521 of NW_020527543.1, read as the reverse complement.
GGGACAAGGCCAGGGTCAGGGCCAGGGTCAGGGACAAGGCCAGGGTCAGGGCCAGGGTCAGGGACAAGGCCAGGGTCAGGGACAAGGCCAGGGAAGCGGCCAGGGTCAGGGACAAGGCCAGGGTCAGGGACAAGGCCAGGGCCAGGGTCAGGGACAGGGCCAGGGTCAGGGACAGGGCCAGGGTCAGGGACAGGGCCAGGGAAGCGGACAGGGTCAGGGAAGCGGACAGGGTCAGGGTCAAGGCCAGGGAAGCGGACAGGGTCAAGGCCAGGGAAGCGGACAGGGTCAGGGACAGGGAAAAGGCCAGGGAAGCGGAAAGGGTCAGGGACAGGGACAAGGCCAGGGAAGCGGACAGGGACAAGGCCAGGGAAGCGGACAGGGTCAGGGACAGGGAAAAGGCCAGGGAAGCGGAAAGGGTCAGGGACAGGGACAAGGCCAGGGAAGCGGACAGGGACAAGGCCAGGGAAGCGGACAGGGTCAGGGACAGGGACAAGGCCAGGGAAGCGGACAGGGTCAGGGACAGGGCCAAGGCCAGGGAAGCGGACAGGGTCAGGGTCAGGGACGGGGCCAGGGAAGCGGTCAGGGACAAGGACAGGGTCAGGGACGGGGCCAGGGAAACGGTCAGGGACAAGGTCAGGGATGGGGCCAGGGAAGCGGCCAGGGACAGGGAAGTGGACAGGGTCAGGGACAAGGACAGGGAAGCGGACAGGGTCAGGGACAAGGACAGGGAAGTGGCCAGGGTCAGGGAAGTGGAAGAGGTCAGGGAAGAAGTCAAGAGAATGGTCAGGGATGTGGTCATTGAAGTGGACATGGGACTTTTGCTTAACTCTTACTGGAGATCTTTTCAATTCCGTGTTAATATTATGGCATGGTTTCCCTGTTTGCTCAAACTGTGTTTTGAAAACTTTTCGGTCTGCTCCACCTCAAATAAAGAATTGCTTGATTTGAAGAGTTGGTGTTGTTTAGTATTATTTGGCGGTTTCTCACAGTGCTTTTAAGTTCCTCTCCTTGAGACCTGGGTAGGGTTGCACCAGCCATTCGTAAGTTCTTAAATTAGATCATTAAGACCGCAAGGCTTTAGTAACCACTAGCTACTTTGTAACTAAATCTACACATTTGGTTGCACCAGTTGTTCGTAAGGCAGGACGTAGTTTGTAAACTCGCTGCAGAGCAATGTGTAGTTACAGAGGTTTACCCTCATCCAAATGGAAACCTTTTACGTGAGCAGAACTGTTTAAATGCAATAGTTTAATTCTTAAATTTCTAATCACTCTTGTCACTCACATACTAATGGTCAGTGGTGGACCGTAACGGAGTAGCTTTAATGGGTTACTGTACTTAAGTACATTTTTCAAGTATCTGTACTTTACTGGAGTAGTTTTATTTTGAGTAACTTTTACTTCACATTTCAAAGCATAAAACCGTACTTTTAACTTCACTACATTTCATAAAACATATCGTTACTCCCTGTAATATATCACGTGCTCCGACACGCAGAAGCGGTGTCTGATTCATCATGAACGAACTGAGTCTCTTCAAAATATACTTTTAAATCGGATCGCAAATCGCACCAAACGATTCGTTTATGTATTAGAATGATCCGATTGCAGCCTACTGTCTATGGATTGCAGCTGTTCGGGAGTCGACCACTCACTGATTCAAATGAACCGTTTAGTGCGAGTCTCCAGAAGTAAGAACCGGGAGATCTTGTGAGTGCGTGTGCGTCTGATGTTGCTAAAAGTAAGTTATTAATGTTGAAATTTAGGATTAATTATTGTAACTGAAAATCATATTTAGGTCAAAATTGTCAGTTGTTTGGGAACTAAATCCGCTGTAAAAAGTGATCTGTTTAAGCCCACTGAAATGCTCGAGTGCATACGATGCAGACACATCAATCAGCGTCTCTGTTTTAGGAAAAAAAAAAAAACCTTAAACTAACACAGATTAAATACAATAACTCGTGCATGTTCAAAATCCTAGCTGCCGTAATATTAACAGTTTTATTAAAATGCTACCATGTCCTATGTGACGTCTGTTTTTATATTGTTTATCAACAGTAATGTTATATTGTTTGGATTAACTAGATGAGTAGACAGACATGAATGTTTATTCATAACCGTACTGAAAATAAGTAAATATTGTTAGCTGATGCTAACTATCTAGCTAACAAGCTTGCTGGTGCTAACTTGAGGTAATTTTTATAAATAATGTCCAAATATTTTTATTCAACAACCTATATATATATATATATATATAAACAACCTATATATATATATATATATATATATATATATATATATATATATATATATATAGGGAGAAAAGAAAGGATGTGTTGTTCAGAACATGGTAACTACAATAATTATCAAAGAGGGGAAGAGATGCACCCCGTTTGGCCAGGGGTGTTTTTACACCCCAGACAAGATTTGAGAAGGAAAAAATCATTATGAAAATATAATTATATTTTCCTTAAAATGTTCTTCCTAATTTCAGGCCTTATTATCATGTCATAACTGTGATGTTCTGTAAAACAACAAACTTTAAAATACTTTTTTCTTACTGGTGAAAATCAGATGGTCATCTCTGTTTTCTCTCAGGGACATCACAGTGTAAGCTTCACAGTGAACATTACTCTCAGCGTAGTCCATATCAACAACAAAAATATATCTTGACTCCATATAGTGGTTATTTGGGAAAAAATCCTAGATATTTTGAGCAGTAGGATTATTAAAAAAATATATGTTCTAATTTAAAATTAAATTAAGTAGCCTATATAAAATTGCAAACATCTATGTTTCAGTACTTTTTTACTTAAGTACATAAAAGATTGAGTACTTTTGTACTTTCACTTGAGTAAAATTGAAAAAGGAGTACTTTTACTTTTACTAGAGTAATATTTTACTATACGCATCTGTACTTTTACTCAAGTACTTGATTTGTGTACTTCGTCCACCACTGCTAACGGTAAAAATTAAAAGTTTCATTTAAAACTATACACAAATAAGCTGTTTGTATGTAAATGGCATTCAGAAACCGCAAGACGACTCAAACACTGAAAGAAACCTAAATGCCTTTTTCATCTGAAGAGTCCAACATGAAGCACACAGAGGCTTGCTGTAGATGTTGTGTTGAAGAGGTGTTAAAGGGGATTTTTCTTTTTACTTCTGCAAAACTACGATTGGAATGAATAATGGACTTCTGTTAGCGAATTGCACTGAGAAATATATGATCCTGTGACAGACGGTCAACAGCAAAAAAATATCCACCATTTTGATTAGTTTGATTTGCGTCACGCGGGTTCCACCTACTCGTCAAAACGGTGTAATGCAACAATCCTAACGAGACCTTTAACAAAACAGCAAGTATTTTCATAACACTGTAATGTTTTCAGTATAATTTAAACATCACATGAAACATTAGGGTCTTTGCTATTCAGACCATTTACTTTTATGAAATATTGCAGTTCGTTCTTCTTTTCAGTTATCTGGTTATGGATTACAAGTTAATCAGTCCTGTGCTGCGGGTCAATGTTTAATGGTCGTTAGGTTGTGCTACAGACACATCAGTGCCTCACACAGGTTTAGTAAAGATAAACAACTCAATAAAACACATCTGACTGAGAGAGCGTTTGTGTGTGTGTGTAGTCTGGAAGGAGTGAAACTTATTTACATTTGACCTGTTAGCCAGCACCCCCCATTATGGGACTCACAGCTGAAAATGCTCTACCAAATTTATAATTGTAACAGTTTCCTACTTCTGTGTGTTACAAACATAATTTTGGTGTCTTTAGAAAGAAGACCATTTGGGCTTTACTTTTTATCAACCAGATTTGATAATGCTCAAAAGTTATAGACACTGAAGTGCCTTGAATTTTTTTTACCACACTTAAATATTTTTTTATTTGATATAAAAATACATGAAATGAGTCCTGGAGCAATCTAGAAAAGTAATGGGTTGAAAGCCACATGTCTCATGAGTTTCTATTTCAAATCTGAATAAAATATAATCAAAAATGAGACTCCTGCTAATATTTTTCTGAGACTATGTCTACACCCCCATCACCCCCCTCACCCCCCAAATATAAGAAAATATATATTTCCCAATAGTATTGAAGGCTTCTACAAACTATTTAGTCAGTAAACATACCACTGCATGTTTTTTTTTTCATTTATAAAACGCTAGACAGAAACTTAGACGTCATATAAATGATTTATTTGCGCACTAGAAAAATACAATAAGAATAATTTGAGTAAGAAAAATAAGAATAATAAGAAAAAAAAGATTTAACTTTGCCAATTACAGAACATCCTGAGATTGCTAGAAATGCAGCATTAACAATGAATCACGATGCAAATAAGTGCTGATGTGCTGATGGCCACTTATACAGATGGTAATAACACAAATGTGCCAAAGTAAATAATCCACTCCCTCTATTCATATAGACGCGTTCACTTTGATAGCCGTGATCATACAGTAATAGCGAGCTGATTTGGGCTGATTTGCACTCAAACAGATGGTAATCATTCAGATACATTCACATTCAACATAAAACACACTCTCACATATATAAAAACTGTTGAAAAATGAAACAAACATAGAAAAAGGTGATCGCTATAAGTTCCGCCTCCATCAGCTGACAGGTGCGTCAGAGCGCGTCACTAGGGAGCGCCAAATTCAAATAAACTATCTTTTGCCTATTTTTCATTCATTCTTTTTTCCGGTGGATTGTCTCATTCTGTTTGTGACACTGTACGCTGAAAAACCATGCCGTGTTTTTACTAACAAGATGCAGTTTCCGACACGTGAGTAATTCCATAATGGACACAAACAGTTCTGTCGCTGAAGAAGTGAAACGTAAACATAGGAATTATGATCCATATTACAACGTTATTGCTTCGTTGGACTAAACGTGCTTCATGAGATGTCGTTCAATGGACCCTTACCTTTCTAACTAAACCGGGATTTACAGCTGTGGATGTGTTTATGACTCGTTATTACGACGGATCTGGTATGTACAGCGTTTCCATTGCTCATGTTTGTATGTGTACTGCTTACACAAATGTAGCAAATACAGTCTTTATAAGCTTTCCATTGAAAAACAGCGATCTGTCGTCGATGCTTGAGGTTTAGATCTTTATAATGATACATAGTTTGTACTATTCATAAACACTGACACGTGCGAGTTGAGAGGCTTTGAGATCGAGGGCGAGGTGCAGGCTAAGAGGTTAAAGAACTAACATCATATTCATAACAGTTACAGCTGCTTTTAACATCTGTCCCCGTTTAGAGAATTTGGAGTAAGTATTAACACCGTGAACTTATTAATATATGTGTTGATATTTTTACGGTATCACAACATGACTGCTGTACCACCTGTAATCCTCTCGTAATTAGGCTACCTTAATTATTATGACATGGCTTGAATGCAGCATTCAGCTCATCCAACCCCAATCAAACACACCTGAACAAGCTAATTAAGGCCTTCCAGACTACTGGAAAGCTACAGGCAGGTGAGATTGATCAACGTTGGAATTGTTCTCCTTGGATATTTAAAAAAACCATTTTACACAGAGGTTGCTACTGCAGCAACACGTGTTGGTTTAGCTTTGTGTGCTTCTTCTGATGCACAAATTCAGGGGCCTTTTCCAGCAGAGTTTGTTGTGAGATCACAGGTCGGGAGGATGACCGCTCGAGTGGATTTCTCATTGATTGCTGCTTTGTGGTATCTTTTTGGATACTTGAGCATAACTCATGCTATTCAAAGACAAAACACAGGTGACAAGATCTGTTGACTTCATTACACAACCTGAAGAAAAGCAGAAACAAGTGGCTCAGTCTTTGAGAGTAATTAACAGTTTAGGAATGTGTAGGTTTTAAAAGTCTTGATCTGAACAGACATGTAGAATCTGTATTTAAAGCCCTGATTCACAAATGCTTAAGCCACACTCTCTGGCCTCTGAAAATGATCCTCTTCAATCCTCTAGTGGATGGTTTTTGTCCGGCGACGCTGACGTTCGTGCCGGCCCGTCGAGGATGTTCTTCTGATGAAGACTGCCCTGGAGGACACAAATGCTGTCGATTTGACTGTGGGCCTGTTTGTGTGCTGCCTGTTTTCAGTGAGTTTCAGTTAGTGGCTGCTAAGGGTCTTAAAACAAAACGCACAAGTAACACATTGAATTCAATGTTGGTTTGAAGCAGAAATTTTGCCTTGTTCTCGTCTGAAGTAGGTTTTAAATTCATCACTTAGGGTAGTTTAATGCACAGGATGACTTCACAAAAGAGGAATAATAGTAGCTTGCTGTTCATGCTTTGAGTGTGTCGTGCTGTATGTTGAAGTGGCTGACTATGTCCAACATCTAAAGCTGACCGTCTGTGTCCACGCAGTGAAGCCGGGTCAGTGTCCCCTACCAGAGATGATTCCACTGTGTGCTGAAAGCTGTTTCCATGATGGCCAGTGTCCTGCCACACAGAAGTGTTGCCCAACCACCGGTGGCTTTGCATGCAGTGAACCACGTGGTCAGGGAAGAGGTCAGATGAGTTGTCAGGGACATGGACCGGTTCATGGACCGGGTCAGGGCCAGGGTAGCGGTCTGGGTCAGGGACAGGGCCAGGGACAAGGACAAGGACAGGGAAGCGGCCAGGGTCAAGGACAGGGAAGCGGCCAGGGAAGCGGTCAGGGACAAGGCCAGGGAAGCGGCCAGGGAAGCGGTCAGGGACAAGGCCAGGGAAGCGGTCAGGGACAAGGCCAGGGAAGCGGTCAGGGACAAGGCCAGGGAAGCGGTCAGGGACAAGGCCAGGGAAGCGGTCAGGGACAAGGCCAGGGAAGCGGCCAGGGTCAGGGCCAGGGCCAGGGTCAGGGACAAGGCCAGGGACAGGGACAAGGCCAGGGAAGCGGCCAGGGACAGGGCCAGGGCCAGGGTCAGGGACAAGGCCAGGGTCAGGGACAAGGACAAGGCCAGGGAAGCGGCCAGGGTCAGGGACAAGGCCAGGGTCAGGGACAAGGCCAGGGACAGGGACAAGGCCAGGGAAGCGGACAGGGTCAGGGACAGGGACAAGGCCAGGGAAGCGGTCAGGGACAAGGCCAGGGAAGCGGTCAGGGACAAGGCCAGGGTCAGGGACAAGGTCAGGGACAAGGCCAGGGAAGCGGCCAGGGTCAGGGACAAGGCCAGGGTCAGGGACAGGGACAAGGCCGGGGAAGCGGACAGGGTCAGGGACAAGGCCAGGGAAGCGGCCAGGGTCAGGGACAAGGCCAGGGACAGGGACAAGGCCGGGGAAGCGGACAGGGCCAGGGTCAGGGACAAGGCCAGGGTCAGGGACAGGGACAAGGCCAGGGAAGCGGACAGGGTCAGGGACAAGGCCAGGGAAGCGGCCAGGGTCAGGGACAAGGCCAGGGTCAGGGACAAGGCCAGGGAAGCGGCCAGGGTCAGGGACAAGGCCAGGGTCAGGGACAAGGCCAGGGAAGCGGCCAGGGTCAGGGACAAGGCCAGGGTCAGGGACAAGGCCAGGGTCAGGGACAGGGACAAGGCCAGGGACAGGGACAAGGCCAGGGAAGCGGACAGGGTCAGGGACAGGGTCAGGGACAAGGCCAGGGAAGCGGACAAGGCCAGGGTCAGGGACAAGGCCAGGGTCAGGGTCAGGGACAAGGCCAGGGACAGGGTCAGGGTCAGGGACAAGGCCAGGGTCAGGGTCAGGGACAAGGCCAGGGACAGGGTCAGGGACAGGGTCAGGGACAAGGCCAGGGTCAGGGACAAGGCCAGGGAAGCGGACAGGGTCAGGGACAAGGACAGGGTCAGGGACAAGGACAGGGTCAGGGACAAGGCCAGGGTCAGGGACAAGGCCAGGGAAGCGGCCAGGGTCAGGGACAAGGCCAGGGTCAGGGACAAGGCCAGGGCCAGGGTCAGGGTCAGGGACAAGGCCAGGGACAGGGACAGGGTCAGGGACAGGGTCAGGGACAAGGCCAGGGTCAGGGACAAGGCCAGGGAAGCGGCCAGGGTCAGGGACAGGGACAAGGTCAGGGTCAGGGACAGGGCCAGGGCCAGGGACAGGGACAAGGCCAGGGAAGCGGACAGGGTCAGGGACAGGGCCAGGGAAGCGGACAGGGTCAGGGACAGGGCCAGGGAAGCGGACAGGGTCAGGGACAGGGCCAGGGAAGCGGACAGGGTCAGGGACAGGGCCAGGGAAGCGGACAGGGTCAGGGACAGGGCCAGGGAAGCGGACAGGGTCAGGGACAGGGCCAGGGAAGCGGACAGGGACAGGGCCAGGGAAGCGGACAGGGTCAGGGACAGGGCCAGGGAAGCGGACAGGGTCAGGGTCAGGGACGGGGCCAGGGAAGCGGACAGGGACAAGGACAGGGTCAGGGACGGGGCCAGGGAAGCGGTCAGGGACAAGGACAGGGTCAGGGACGGGGCCAGGGAAGCGGTCAGGGACAAGGTCAGGGATGGGGCCAGGGAAGCGGCCAGGGACAGGGAAGTGGACAGGGTCAGGGACAAGGACAGGGAAGCGGACAGGGTCAGGGACAAGGACAGGGAAGCGGCCAGGGTCAGGGAAGTGGAAGAGGTCAGGGAAGAAGTCAAGAGAATGGTCAGGGATGTGGTCATTGAAGTGGACATGGGACTTTTGCTTAACTCTTACTGGAGATCTTTTCAATTCCGTGTTAATATTATGGCATGGTTTCCCTGTTTGCTCAAACTGTGTTTTGAAAACTTTTCGGTCTGCTCCACCTCAAATAAAGAATTGCTTGATTTGAAGAGTTGGTGTTGTTTAGTATTATTTGGCGGTTTCTCACAGTGCTTTTAAGTTCCTCTCCTTGAGACCTGGGTAGGGTTGCACCAGCCATTCGTAAGTTCTTAAATTAGATCATTAAGACTGCAAGGCTTTAGTTACCACTAGCTACTCTGTAACTAAATCTACACATTTGGTTGCACCAGTTGTTCGTAAGGCAGGACGTAGTTTGTAAACTCGCTGCAGAGCAATGTGTAGTTACAGAGGTTTACCCTCATCCAAATGGAAACCTTTTACGTGAGCAGAACCGTTTAAATGCAATAGTTTAATTCTTAAATTTCTAATCACTCTTGTCACTCACATACTAACGGTCAGTGGTGGACCGTAACGGAGTAGCTTTAATGTGTTACTGTACTTAAGTACATTTTTCAAGTATCTGTACTTTACTGGAGTAGTTTTATTTTGAGTAACTTTTACTTCACATTTCAAAGCATAAAACCGTACTTTTAACTTCACTACATTTCATAAAACATATCGTTACTCCCTGTAATATATCACGTGCTCCGACACGCAGAAGCGGTGTCTGATTCATCATGAACAAACTGAGTCTCTTCAAAATATACTTTTAAATCGGATCGCAAATCGCACCAAACGATTCGTTTATGTATTAGAATGATCCGATTGCAGCCTACTGTCTATGGATTGCAGCTGTTCGGGAGTCGACCACTCACTGATTCAAATGAACCGTTTAGTGCGAGTCTCCAGAAGGAAGAACCGGGAGATCTTGTGAGTGCGTGTGCGTCTGATGTTGCTAAAAGTAAGTTATTAATGTTGAAATTTAGGATTAATTATTGTAACTGAAAATCATATTTAGGTCAAAATTGTCAGTTGTTTGGGAACTAAATCCGCTGTAAAAAGTGATCTGTTTAAGCCCACTGAAATGCTCGAGTGCATACGATGCAGACACCTCAATCAGCGTCTCTGTTTTAGGAAAAAAAAAAAAACCTTAAACTAACACAGCTTAAATACAATAACTCGTGCATTTTCAAAATCCTAGCTGCCGTAATATTAACAGTTTTATTAAAATGCTACCTTGTCCTATGTGACGTCTGTTTTTATATTGTTTATCAACAGTAATGTTATATTGTTTGGATTAACTAGATGAGTAGACAGACATGAATGTTTATTCATAACCGTACTGAAAATAAGTAAATATTGTTAGCTGATGCTAACTATCTAGCTAACAAGCTTGCTGGTGCTAACTTGAGGTAATTTTTATAAATAATGTCCTAATATTTTTATTCAACAACCTATATATATATATATATATATATATATATATAAACAACCTATATATATATATATATATATATATATATATATATATATATATATATATATATATATAGGGAGAAAAGAAAGGATGTCTTGTTCAGAACATGGTAACTACAATAATTATCAAAGAGGGGAAGAGATGCACCCCGTTTGGCCAGGGGTGTTTTTACACCCCAGACAAGATTTGAGAAGGAAAAAATCGTTATGAAAATATAATTATATTTTCCTTAAAATGTTCTTCCTAATTTCAGGCCTTATTATCATGTCATAACTGTGATGTTCTGTAAAACAACAAACTTTAAAATACTTTTTTCTTACTGGTGAAAATCAGATGGTCATCTCTGTTTTCTCTCAGGGACATCACAGTGTAAGCTTCACAGTGAACATTACTCTCAGCGTAGTCCATATCAACAACAAAAATATATCTTGACTCCATATAGTGGTTATTTGGGAAAAAATCCTAGATATTTTGAGCAGTAGGATTATTAAAAAAATATATGTTCTAATTTAAAATTAAATTAAGTAGCCTATATAAAATTGCAAACATCTATGTTTCAGTACTTTTTTACTTAAGTACATAAAAAATTGAGTACTTTTGTACTTTCACTTGAGTAAAATTGAAAAAGGAGTACTTTTACTTTTACTAGAGTAATATTTTACTATACGCATCTGTACTTTTACTCAAGTACTTGATTTGTGTACTTCGTCCACCACTGCTAACGGTAAAAATTAAAAGTTTCATTTAAAACTATACACAAATAAGCTGTTTGTATGTAAATGGCATTCAGAAACCGCAAGACGACTCAAACACTGAAAGAAACCTAAATGCCTTTTTCATCTGAAGAGTCCAACATGAAGCACACAGAGGCTTGCTGTAGATGTTGTGTTGAAGAGGTGTTAAAGGGGATTTTTCTTTTTACTTCTGCAAAACTATGATTGGAATGAATAATGGACTTCTTTTAGCGAATTGCACTGAGAAATATATGATCCTGTGACAGACGGTCAACAACAAAAAAATATCCACCATTTTGATTAGTTTGATTCTGATTTGAATTGAGTTGATATTGTGTGTGGCCTGTTGGTGTCGCTGTTGGACAGTGTTTTCTCTACTTCCTGTTGGCCTTCTGAAGCTAATCATAGCTCCGTGTAGCTGTTTTTATTTTATATTTTTTTTCTATAATCTTTCTTACTATCACTGTCTGTTTGTTTGTTTGTTTTTTAAGTTGTAAAATATAACTTAATTCACACCATATTTCTGATATTATCAATTAATCTTATCAGATTAACTTTGATCGTTCACTCTTCCGTGACTGCAGTACACCTGCAAAGCGTTAGCACCCGTTAGCTTGTCATTAGCGTTTTCTTTCTCCTCTCCTCTCCTCTCTCTCGCTCCAGTTTTTCACAAGTTCATCAAACAACCGCAGTAAGAATATTTCATCAAGCACGGTGAGTAATGGCTTCTGCCACTATCGTTATTTGCACCTCTTGTCACATGTACAGTTTATCTATCTCTATCGCTGATGAGGGACTCACATGTGATAAATGCAGGGAAATAGTTAGGCTGACAGAGAAGATTTCAGAATTAGAGACGCGAATCCAAACTTTAATTGAGGACAGTAAGAATGTTAGGGCTCTAGATACGGCTTTGGATGCGTCTAGCTCAGGGATTCCTGTACATTGTCCGGTTCCAGCAACAGAGCCCCTGCAGCAGGGCAACTGGGTGACGGTGAGGCAGCGTAGTCGTGGGTCAAAACACCGCTCTTCTGTTCCGATCAAAACATTAAACAGGTTCTACCCACTCAGTGATGCACCCACTGAGAAACCTGATGAAAGTGCTCTAGTTATTGGTGATTCTATTGTACGGAACGTGAATATAGAGACACCAGCCACCATAGTCAAATGTTTACCGGGAGCCAGAGCGCCTGACATCTTGGCAAATTTAAAAGTGCTGGCTAATGCTAAACGTAAATACAGTAAGATTGTTATTCATGCCGGCGCTAATGATGTTCGACTTCGCCAGTCGGAGATCACTAAAAATAACTTTAAAGAGGTGTGTGAACTTGCAAGCATGATGTCAGACACTGTAATATGCTCTGGTCCCCTCCCTGCTTACCGTGGTGACGAGATGCATAGCAGATTGTCATCACTCAATGGCTGGATGTCTAAGTGGTGCCCACAGAATAACATAGGTTTCATAGACAATTGGACGAGCTTTTGGGGCAGACCTGACCTGTTTAAAAGAGATGGTCTTCATCCCTCCTGGGGTGGCGCCACTCTTCTGTCTAGAAATATGGCACATAGTCTTAGTGTTTATACTTGACTAACTGGGGCCCAGGTCAGGAAGCAGACAGACTGGCTAAACCGACCGTCTGCTAGCTGCCTCCCGTCACAGAGGTCAGTTAATTCTCAGCACATAGAGACTCTTTCACCTAGATATCACACTATAGAGACTGTGTCTGTTCCCCGAACTAGAAAATACAAAAAACGTCCAAACCAAGTTAAGGTTAACAATTTAATTGAGGTTCAACAAATAAAAAACAAATGCAATATGGATAAACAAATGATAAAGATTGGCTTATTGAATATCAGATCCATTTCTACGAAAACACTTTTTGTAAATAATATGATAACTGATCATAATATAGATGTGCTCTGTTTGACAGAAACTTGGCTAAAACCTGATGATTACATTATTTTAAATGAGTCCACCCCCCAAGATTACTGTTATAAACATGAGGCGCGTTTAAAAGGCAAAGGGGGAGGAGTTGCTTCAATTTATAACAAAGTTTTCAGGATTTCTCAGAGGGAAGGCTTCAAGTATAACTCGTTTGAAGTAATGGTGCTTCATATAACATTATCCAGAGAAACCAATGTTAATGATAAATCCCCTGTTATGTTTGTACTGGCTACTGTATACAGGCCACCAGGGCACCATACAGACTTTATTAAAGAGTTTGGTGATTTTACATCCGAGTTAGTTCTGGCTGCAGATAAAGTTTTAATAGTTGGTGATTTTAATATCCATGTCGATAATGAAAAAGATGCATTGGGATCAGCATTTATAGACATTCTGAACTCTATTGGTGTTAGACAACATGTTTCAGGACCTACTCATTGTCGAAATCATACTCTAGATTTAATACTGTTGAAATTATTCAGCCAAGTGATGATATCTCAGATCATTATTTAGTTCTGTGTAAACTTCATATAGCCAAAATTGTAAATTCTACTTCTTGTTACAAGTATCGGAAGAACCATTACTTCTACCACAAAAGACTGCTTTTTAAGTTATCTTCCTGATGTATCCGAATTCCTTAGCATATCCAAAACCTCAAAACAATGTGAGGATTTCCAGTCAGGATTTAGACCGTATCATAGTACTGAGACTGCTCTCCTTAGAGTTACAAATGATCTGCTCTTATCATCTGATCGTGGGTGTATCTCTCTATTAGTTTTATTGGATCT
>NW_020527542.1:0-21286 GCF_003368295.1 Carassius auratus | reverse complement strand
TTTTAGCTAGCAATAAATAAATAAATGAATAAATTATTAAACACTTGCAATTAAATTAATGAAGGGGGGAAATTGTAAAGCATAAAGAGATGAACATTTAAAAGGAGGGAAAATAAGAATAAACAGCATTTGGTTTTCATGCCGGTGATCAAAAGTCTTTTACTCCGTGCTGAGAAGGCTTTGGGGCAGCGTGTTTTTGTTTCAACCTCCTCGTCTTTCTCTTCCTCTTTTCTCCCTGTGGAATACATGTTTGTTTGCATCTCAGAATTGATAAACGGAAGGGGGTGCAAGATACAGAGGGGTGACGTGACATGAAGAATACCAGGCAGGCAACATAGTGCGTGACAGAGGTAATGAATTCTTCAGCGAGGCAGGAATGCAAGGCGACACTGTTTGAGGATCAGTTTTTAATAAGAAGCCTGGCTCTCCCGTGCAGTACTAAAAAACAATATTTTAATCAGAGCCATCCTGCCAGTTATCTTTTCACCACCTGATTAAGTCAGAGTTAGCGGATATGGTTCCTTGTATTGTGAATGCAAAGAGCCTGCTCTCCGTGGCTCAATTAAAGAGCCAGGCCGCAGTGGCATGCACAATAAAGGCAAAGGCATGCACAATAATCCTGTTTTCTACAGGCAGAGCTGAATTTTTAGTACTGGAGGGTGGTGAGTTACAGTAGTGCCAGTGACAACAGCTATACAAATGCTATACAAATGACATTACTCATTTACATGTGCTACCAAAAATGCGTCACTGTGAAATTATGAAGATTATGACAGTGTGTCTGTGGATTGCTAGAATAATGGAACTGAACTTTCGGTTCTAAAACATCACGGATCTAAAACTTCAATGTGGTGTGACAAACGGCAGCATGAAGCACACATGAATAAATCAGATTTTCCTTGACTTTATAATAGTATTTTTAAAAAGATTAGACTTTCCTTTATCATTCAGTAGAACTGTGTTTATGAATCAAAATGACTCAAATTATTGGAGCAGGTCATAAAGTGTTTTTAATACTCCTCTGTTATCTACACTTCTGTGTACAAACCAGAATAAATGACAGAATCTCTGGATACAATTCCTTGTGTTTTTAAGCATTTAATACTCCTAGACCAGCGGTTGTGGTTTTATAGACTGTGGGTAGAGATTATGGCATAGTGTGGTGTATAAATGCTGTGTGAAGAACTCGATGGCCAAAGAAAGAGGATTATTTTTGGGATTCAGTGCAGCCCTGTGTATTATTAATTTATGTAAATCCATTTATTGGGTTTGGATCCTCTCTTGAAATGCTCAGGGTTATATGAGTATGTTTTAATGCAAAATTGACCAGATGAATATACAGTAATTCCAATGCATTATTTAAGATACAATAAAAAAGTTTTGAATGAGTATTCCAGTAAGTTTTCTTTCCATTGATCGGAGCGAACTCGACAAAAAGAAAGAAAATGATTGTGATGGTGGTCACAGAATGCCTTGTGTCATGACCTGGTTTGATGTACCACAACTGCCCAGTTCAATCTGTTTGAAGATAAAACAACGAAGATCCGGATGTGGGAACACAAGTTATTACATCACTGAAAAACAGCCCCATAGCCAAAATCAAAAGGCCTGTATACAGCTTGGCCTCAGAGAGGAGAGAGATCTTCAATTTCTCTGAGCTTTATTGACTGATGTCACTGTATATATGAAGGACGACCCACATTCGAGTGACAATTTCCATCATGCCCAGTTGGACTATAAAATCCCATCACACTTGACTGGACAAGGAAGAAATGGACATCAGTCAACATTCTGCAGAGACAGTCAATAAAGGACATGCTTTTAATTAAGTGAAGATATATAAAAGTTACGAGTCTCTTTGAGAATTGGGCGTTCTGCTTTAAACATCCAGTGAGAGCAGAAAATAAATAACAGGCAAGGAGAGAAGGGAATAAACTAATTGCTTACCCTTGTGAGATAATTTTCTAAACATTAAATCCACTCATATAACAATACCCATAAGTGCTTCGCACATGCACTGCTTGAACACTGCTGTTTTTATCAATTACATGATCAGTTTGCATTGTTTGCTTGAACTAAATATAATCCTGACTCAGAGGATGCAATGCTTCCTCTATTTCTCTCTACTCTGTTCTTTGCATAATTCTACGCTGCTGTAAAAGAGGCGCATGTCTCCTTTTGTGAATACAATTCTTTCTCGTCTTTTCTCTAAAGCAAGAACATTGAAAAGATGCCTTGTAAATGTTAATGTAACCATGGAGATGTTTGAGAATTATGGTTTATGGGCAAAAAATTAGAATTAAAAAGATTTGGGAGAAAATTCTGTCATAATTTAATAAAAACCTATTTTAATTTATTTTGTCTGTGGAACACAAGAATTGTTTAACTTTTGACCATACTATGAAATCAGTCAACACTAGACCCAACTGACTCTTATTGTATGGACAAGGAAATAAAAAAACACTGAGGAATTATTATTTTTTTTTTTTTTATATGTTCTTTGTGTTCCAGAGAAAAGAGAAATGGCAATATGATATTATGGTAAAACGTAACTGATTTCGTATGAATTTGATTGATGTGAATCACACAAAAACTTGCAATTTATAGAAAAGCAAGCATGAAGGTCCACCCTTAAACATAAGCTTCACTAGGGAATAAGCAGATGGAAACATGCAAATGAGATTATACGAAATCATAGCCACGTACCATTTTGCCAAAATGTAAAATAGTTACAAATTGCCATAGATTGTGTTGGAAACACATACAGTTCTGAAATGAAATGTTGTGTGAACCATCCATGTAAAACTCCAGATCTCTATGGATCTCTATGGATCGTACCTCGACTGTGGTTTCCTAAGAAGAATAAATGAGGACCTAAAGTGCAGTTTAGTTTTAAAATTTACACATTCCTATTCATTTAGGTCAATTAAATTTTTTATTGAAAGAGTTAAGAAATCACAGTCTGCGTGATGACCATTTTAAATACTCTTAGTAAAATATCACAGCTGTCAGATCCTTCCCACTTTTATTAAGAATCATTCCACAAGTGATGAATTTAATTTACATTGGCCACAGATCCAATCTCCGAAAATTACAGTAAAGGAGTCATTATGCAAATCTTTTAATTTGCATGTGAACTACCCCTGACCCTTTTCAATTCAGGTAGAAGGGTTATATGTTGCTATTAAATCACAAATTTGCTTTTCTCCAAATGAATGAGCATCTTGATCCCGTTTTTTAACAGTAATATCAATTGTGTGATTGTAGGAGTGAAATTAGTCTTACATGCGTCTATGACCTTTACAGTATGAACAAGATATTCGGACCCACTTTATATTAAGTGGCCTTAACTACTATGTACTTACATTTTAATTAATAATTTAGTACAATGTACTTATTGTGTACATTCATGTTTTTACATTGTACTTATATTTAAAAAAAAAAGACATCTAATTACATCTGTACTTAATTTCTGTAATTACATCTATAATTACACTGTTGACCCATACTTTACACCTTAACCCACCCTTAAACTTACCCATACCTCCAACCCTCTCCCTAACCTTACCCCATCCCACCTCAATAGGAGCAAAAGTGTTTTACAATACAATATGAACACAATAAGTACATTGTACTTATTTTTTATGTAAGTACATAGTAATCAAGGCCACCTAATATAAAGTGGGACCAGATATTCAAATCAAATCTGACTAAATGACACCAAAGTATCACCAGACCCCAAATCTATTCACACCATGCCAGATGCCAAATTTTTGTAATTCTCTGCAAAAAGATTACATGATGGTACATCTCAGCATAAAGATTTAGCTTCTAGACATGGTGTGAAAAAATTGGTGTTGAATATAATTATTTTCTGTGTCAGCTTCACAACACAACCTATAATGAAACAGATTAAACAATAACTAAAAGTTGTGTATAAATGTCATGAAAAATGTGTCTCTGTAGCACAGTGAAAGCGAAGTTAAATGACCCAGGCTAAACAGCACACTTCCTTGAACTTTTACTCTGCTGTGCTGTATTGGCTTCTTTCCCAGTAGGCTGGTTAACATAGCTGCTAGGTGACTTTTTGTGGGGACACAAGCCTTAACAAAGTGTAACGCTGCAAAATTGGCCTACATTTGTCAGAACCGACAGATCTTGGTCATTTCCTACCACAGTAAAGATCACATTTAGCTCATGAAGGGAAAAAAAGTCTTTGGTTTCTATAAGTGGACATGGTAAACAGCGGTGTGATCAAATATCTCTGTGTACGTGCACAAGGTCACCATTCTAGGACAAACTAGACCGTTACAGAAACATATATTTAAATACACAAGTTTACAACGTTTTATATATATATATATATATATATATATATATATATATATATATATATATATATATATATATATATATATATATATATATACCCTGAGACAAATTTACTGGAGTAAAAAAAAAGATAATTAGCCTCTCCTACACACAATGTTTGGGCCTGTAAATTCAAAACAACCTAATAAACTGTTAAATTAAGGTGGAGGACGTCTCCTGTGCCTGTCACATAGTTGAAAAACCCCTTTTATTCCACTTCATTTGTCACTGTATGTCACAGAGACTACAGTTTTGAGTATTCATAGAACAAGGGCTTTACCTTTCAGTTTGAGGAAGGAAATAAATGTGTCTCCCTCATCTTTCAGCTCATGAATATTCTGTTCCTCTGCGACCTCCTCAGCAAACAACGGAGAGTGATAACTCAGACAAGCAGCCCTTGTTACATACCTTCCCTTACAAGCTCTGGAGCCATCGCCTATTCTGTTACACCACACAAACTTGTCTTGGGATGTCAAAATATCTAATTTGCATTAACACAAGGCCATGAGCTAAGGTGTAGCAATTAACCTCACATGGAACGACATGGACATGGGGGCTGAGGCTTCAGTGGACAGGCCACACATAGAGAGGGTCTCACACACAACACAGAGTAATGTGAGCTGCTCAATAAGCCATGCAGCCCCTTATAGTTCAGTCTAATTAATGGAAAAGAGCTCTTGTTCCGGCAATTTAATGTAATAGTCTCTCTTTATATGTTGGTATCTCTGCAAAAGTTTATTATTTACAGTAGGCCTACTTGAAAAGTACCCTCATGTTATTCCAAACATGTATGATTTTATTTTCCTGTAGAATGCAATATAATGTATTTGGAAGTTTTGAAAATTGTTTTGTTCACGCAATGCAAGTCAATTGCGATCTCTGCATGTACAAAAAAAAGATGAAACGACAATCCTCAAAATATATTTTGTATTCCACAAAAAAAACGAAAGTCAAACATGAGAGGATAAGCAATGACAGAATTGCTTCAACATTTATGAAAATGGTCTGTTTCTGAAGCTGTTGTCTTCCTCGTCATCAAGTGCCAATCACAGAGCCCCTGGTGACCAGCCGGAAAACAACACAAAAAATATTTTCAAGGTCTCAACCTTCCAGAAAACCTTCTATTTACAAATGTACTTGTCCTGTCTGCCCTGCTAAAAAAAATTGTGCTTGCTATTTTAGGCTGCTTTATTTAACAATGTGTGTTAATGCTATGCTTATTGCCATTCTCCTCTCCTAAACAACTTGGAAATGTGACTAATAGGCGTCATCCAGGTGACAGCAGCATTTGGCATTTTCCTGCCTCGTGGGAAAACAGAATCTAAAGATATGTCACAAAAAAAGAAAATTATTGCATACAGCTTACATAAGGATGCAGTTAGCTTTCTTCATGTGGTTAAAGAAAACAAATAGAACGTAAACTAAAGAAAGTAATAGGCCTATTTGAGAAAATTTCTCACCAACAATATATGTGAACATCATGTTATATAGCTACAGCACCAGTGTATCGAATGAAACACATACAAATGAAGTGATATGATAGTTACTCGTGTTTACCCACTGATCTTGCAGTTGCTTTGTTAAAGAGGTGGTTGAATGTTCTTTTCTAGGCTTGATTGTGTTTATGGGGTGCAGTCTAAACATGTGTTCATGCTTTGTTTTTTAAAGACGCATTATTTTTCACATAATTTACCATTATTCCACACAGGTCTTGTCACAGTGTGGTGCGGGAGAGAAGCACGTAAAAGAGGAAGATATAATAAACAGTCTTTAATACTTCACAGAGGGGTAATCCACAGCAGGGTAACAGAAAACACACACACACCAGGATAATTTAGATGTATTCCATACATGAGACTGGACAACCAAACACTGAACAGACTGCAACTTAAATGGGGAACGTAAATGAGGATAACTGATACTGAACACCTGAACATGATGGCACACTCAAGGAGAGACAGAAAATAGGTCAAAGAGTACGATATGATATATGCACAGATTTGTATGTGCACCCCTAGTTTCCTCTTCATTTTCTCTAAAGCACCACAGCATGGCCTCGCCCCCTTTGTTACGCGTTCAATGGGGCGGGGTTTATCAGGGTTTGTGATGTAACGGATCCGGGAAGAAGATCGTTGTAGTCCCTTACCAGCCATTTTTGTAAGCATTAAGCTGCCAGAAAAGACAATATATCTCTGTTTGTATTTAACTTTAAGCACTGCAACTTTGCAGATTTTATGTTCATACCGCCACATTACACACTGACAAATGTTAAAAAAGTGAAATTGCAATCAACCTTCCCTTTGAAAAAAAAATATGAGCAAATACCAAACATATATAGTTTGTCAGCACATTAAACAGAGTTTCGCAAACTTAGATCATTCATTGTAGCAATGCAAGCTAGCCATTATGTTCACAGTGCCCTTGGTTTTTACTGAGCATGCACATATGGTGTTAATCTATATGGTTTGTTGCCATTGCTTCTGCAGTCGTCTACTGTATTTTCAAATGCATTCTCTTGTCTCGAGCTCACCAGCAGGTTCAAAATATAAATACATGGTGTGTGACCCTGCAAACAATGCACAATCCAAAGATTTCCCATCTCAGCATGTTACTGTCTCAAAGCAAGGCTTTAATACATGAGCTAAGTGGTATTCCCAGGCACTGTGTGTACGGTATTATGGAGACATCTCTTTATTCAATTTGCACCCATAAATGAAAATTCTATTAAAACAATTTGCCTCTAATAAGTCAAAATAATGAGTATGCAAAATAAATTGTATAGTTACAGTTACATTTTAAAGTAATGACATATATTTTCTCAGCATTCAGCATCATATGTTGCTTCTAAAATGAAATCTTGGGCCCAAACAAAACAAACCAAGTGTAACGTCTCCAGAGTTGGCCATTGATTTCCCCGTAATGAAAAACACAATTAGCATTTCTTAATTATGATTCACAAGCACTGATGTGTTTTCCTGCTTTTTCATCATTCTCCCATGACTGCAACATATGGAGTGAGTTAATCAAGCTAATGATCTAATTCACTGACTTCATTATTTCATGTAATTCATTTTCAACAAGTCCTCCAACTCATACGACCGTATGGGTCGTTTGTCACTATCCATAAATACGACCCACACGAGCGTTCTCTAAATTAGCGCCCCTATTGGCAACAGGAGGTATGATAAATGAACTTTCGCCTAAATGCATTTTGGGTTTATTTTAACATGTTTGCTATTTGCGTTTTGAATTGTTTGATTTAAACTCTCCCAGATGTTCGTGGATTTTGATGATATGGATTTTAGATGACTTCGAGACATGTACAGGTAAGGTTTTCTCCCGTCTCATAAAGTAGTCGATCGTTTATGAATAATATGAGTTTTTATTTTCAAATCGATACTGGACACTGTATGTCCTATTAAACCAGTTTGACGTTCAAATCATTTAATCGAAATCTGCAGCTTTATAAAGTTAGTTTTCATTGTGATATTCGTTTGAAATTCGCCTGTGGTGGAAAGAGGTCATGTAAAAGTCGCGCATTTACCATGTTTTTACCATAGTAACATGTCGCTGAACCATGTCACGTGTTATAAAACCTCAGTAACCACAACTCAATGTATCTCCCGTCATAACTGTAGTTTTACTTTGGTATTTGTAGTATAAACACGTTACCATGCTTTTCACCACAGTAACTGTGCTTATCGTGTACTCTTTAGTTAAGTAACACATTTGCCATGCCTTTAATACCTTTTGTAATGTAATTGTGATTCAGTGTTTTTTTCTTTTCAGTTTTGCAGTTTCTTCATATCAACATACATCTCCAGCTCCTACAACAACATTCAGTGTCCAGCAGCTCTTTATGATGCTCTCTCTCTCTCTCTTCTCTCTCTCTTCTCTCTCTCTCTCTCTCTCATTTTCCTTTCCCTATTTTTCTGAACTGTAATTCATAAATAAGTCACACATATTTTTCTTTCTTTCTCTTGTTCATCATGGCATATTTTCACAGCTCAGAATCAGATTTTGATCAGTTCTTGTATTAACAGGGAACTTGTACTCGAAGCTCAACTTGAAGAAGTTTCCAGTGAAGATGAAGTCCTTCAAAGGTTCGACACAGGCAATGTTGAAGATATGTAGTTATAACTGATTTACTTTAATTAATTTATCCTTACTTTATGTTAATAACCTTCCTTATAGTCCTTCCTTTCAAATATTTTGTTCACAGATCATTTCTAACACACTGTCTAAACATGTATGTATTAAAACAACAACAACAACTTGTTACTTTTTCTTTATTCCAGCTGAAAAGGAAGACCATGGGCCTGTCAAACCTTGTTTGTGGAGAGGGATGAATTTGACCATCTTGTGTGTTTACGGAGAAGACCAAAAGCTGCTAAGGCAGATATTTCCAGAGGTACGTCTGTGTTGATCTGAGCACCTCGACAGAACTTTACTGCAGTTACATTTTGCACCGAATTTTATGTTTTTACTTTTTTAAATACCTCACGACCCCATCAGTACAAACCCTGTGCTATGTCAAAGTATTAATAATTCAAACAATTTCAGCAAATTCATATGATATTGTACAAGCGTACTCTCCAGCTTTTCCTCCTGCTGTCATTGACCATCGCCTCAGCTCTCATGCAGACTGTGTCCATTTTAAGTAGTCAGAGCGTTATATCCTAAAGTTTATATTGAGTCCACTGTATTCTTTATTAGCACCGTCTTAACCCGTTCTAACAGTACATGATATCTGTCCGCACCTCACAGTCTGCCTTTATTTCCATGTTGATTTTAATTGAACACATCTGTTTAAAAGCAAGTCAGGAAATGCTGTGTAACTTGTCATGTGACACATCAGATCTTCAGTTAATTTGGCCAAATTAGATCATTTAAGGCTGTTCACACCAAGAATAGTAACTACAATAACTATTTTAGCATCCACACCAACATCAACCAATGATAAAGTTATGTTTATTAATATACACACTGCAGCGACGTTGATGTCTGCCACTTTAAATGATCAAGCTTTTGAAATGTGCATTTTGATTGGCTGTTTAATGTTCATCAGCTGGAAAATATATTCCACTGATGTTGTTCCTCTGTGTCATTAAGTATGGACTCATCCTTGGTATGAAGAGGTCATTAAACTGCTTACAACAATCCTGCTGCATGTTATAGTGTAGAAAATAATTGAGAATAATATAGCTTGAAGATACAGCTTTCTTCCCTCTCATTTTGTTAAACTCAAACGCAAGATTTTGCCTTTCTTTGCTTGTTTGTCTTCATCTTAGTCCTTTACTCTCTCCACTCACTCACACATTCTCTCTTGCTCTGTTGTAAGGTACAAACAGAGCGGATGGTTGCATGATGGCCTCTTTCAGGTTTGTCAACTGAATGTCTACTAGTGTGGCTCAGCAAGTTCCTGTCATGATCAGCCCTCTCCAAGAAAGGTTTGTAGAAAATTGTAATCAATATTCATTTAATCCTCTAACCTGAATCTTTTGGTGAATTTACTTAATTATATCTGTCTTAATTCATATGTAATAAGCAATAGTAATTAAACATGGGGTTAATAGACATATTTTTGTTTTACAGCTGAAGAGCAAAAAACACAAAGAACATCAGTCCTGTTGGGGATGAGGAATGAACATGGCTCTATTGTGCCCAAACAGAAAAGAGTGAAAAGGTGCTCATCCCCATTGATGTGTCTGTATTCAAGCAATGCATTAGTACAGCATATGATGTTGATCTCTATTCAAGTCAGCAATTATCATTTTTCACATATACATCTTTTTATAAGTCCTAGAATGAACAAATCATCAGGGCATCATTTCTGGAATTTGGGCAGAAAATGACTGGAATATGGTGAGTACTGACACCTGCACCTGTATTCACCAAAACTATTTTTCTTATGGACTTACAGTTTTTGAAGGAGGATGAAGTCAGTTGATGGAGAAATGAAGAACGAGATGTGTTGTATATGAAGACTTCAGATGCAAAAGCCTTTAAGTTCTGTATGAAATGTTCTTCTAAGAAGAATTTTAGAAGAAAACTTCAGGTGGAACTTAGATGCCTTTGCATCTGAAGTCTTCATATGTACTATGAGTTTTCAATACATAACTGATTTGTTATGACTGTTTTTATTATTTTCTACTTGTACAGAAAGACTGCAGTAGAAGGAAAGCTGGTACTGAGAACATTTGTCTTCACTCCAGACTAAAGAGAAGCGGGTCTGAGGCCAGAGATGGAGGAGTCAATGGTCACCAAATGCAGCGCTGCAGCCTGAAACTGTGAAGACTGAATTCCCAAACAGCTGTGTGACTGCACAGATGTTACGGCCATAAAAGAAACTTCACAACTGAGAGCCCATACCTCCAACAACCTTCAACAGGAATCAATGGTATGTCCATTACAACAATTCTAAATAATAATAATATATAATTGACACAATGATTTTGTCTCTCCAGGACATCTACGCAAGGTTTTTCTTTTGTTGAGGACCGTCAGAGACTCCAGCCACACGAGCCATGGATTGCTCTCAACATCACCATCAGACAGACATTATCACAGAACCAGCACCAGCAGACTGCAAAACAAGTTCCTTCAACAGGCAATCAGACTGAACTGAACTCGTACCAGTAACACCACACACACACACACACACACATACACACACCAGCAGCCTCATACTGTGTGCACTGCACTCTATCAGCTACACTGACTGGACTCTGACTCACTATTATTCTGCAACCTGATATTCTGTTTGCACTAATTCATACTGTACTGAAAGTGAAAGTGACGTGACATACAGTCAAGTATGGTGACCCATACTCAGAATTTGTGCTCTGCATTTAACCCATCCGAAGTGCACACACACAGAGCAGTGAACACACACACACTGTGAACACACACCCGGAGCAGTGGGCAGAGGTATATCTACAGTATACAGTGATTGTTGTTAATTGTTTTCATTTTGTTCTCTCTGTATAGTATAGTATTGCACTATATTTTCTACCTGTATTGAGCTCTTATGTATACGGTTTATATTTTTGATACTGTATATGTGTTGCAAATATATTCAGTACTTGTCATGCTGCAGTTTGCAGAAAAGCATTTTACCACCTGTATACTTGCATTCATGGTATTGTGATAATAAAATGATTTGATTTGAATTGGTCACATGACTTGTTCATCAGTTGTATTGTTGTGCTGGATAACAATTGCAAATTGTTTATGACATTGAAGAAGATCATGATAGAGACATGGATTTGAAGAAAACCAGGAGAGCTCTGATGATGAGAAGGAAACTGGATGTGATTCTTTGGTGCTCAAGACATTTCACCATGCCTTCATCTGGGTTTCTTCATCTGATTAAAATAAAATGGTTTTAATGTAACCCATTTTTATTTCACTTGAATATAATTTGTCTTAATATGCTTCTTTATCTGTCTTTATGCTGCATCCTAGTAAAATATTGCGTATGGTGTTGGATAATCAAGTATGGTGAATATTCTGTACTAGAGATGGTTTTTTGGTAGATACACCATTTAATTTTGTAAACAACACATATAATCACCATGGTTGTTTTGATGAAGACATGAACATTTAGTAATATTAATGAAATTCAGTTAGATGAAGAGCTGCATTAGAAGAGACTGCATGGACTTCATGCACAACTGAAGGTGATGAATCAAGGAAAGATCAACATGAATCCTGTTCTGTATTATAATGAAGATGTTCATGCACATTACTGATGTCTAGCTCCTGAGCAGGACAAAGATGAGACATTCTTTACAGAGATTTATGAATTAGGTATTTTATATTATGATTCTTTAAATTGCATGAATTGTATGGAACCATAAACTGCACACTGTCACACATTGTCTTACTGAATGACACATTGGCCTTGTCTGATGAAATGTCAGAATATGTATTTGTTGTCTTTGTTTACTATTAGCACTGTATTATTGCTCTTGATCTTATGAAATAAATTGAGCTCTTTCCAAATGGGCACTTATGTTGATTTTCTGGTGTCTTAATTCTAAGATAACTATGACTTCCAACTTACATAATGGTATGCTTTTGAAAAGACAACCTACAAAATGTGTCTCAACAGTTTGTTGCCAATGATGAGAATAGAGCTGTGCATTTTTTTCCTGCCCTTCCATCCCCAGGGGCCCAGTAGAGTCCCCTTGAAGAGCAAAACAATTAACATTCCAAATGGCTGTAAATCAAAATCTGATTATAGTTTCAAAAAGAAAATTGGTAGGACAACTCATTATGCTATGTTTACTAAATAATGTTTGGCACAGCTTTCAAACATTCATAGAAAAGTGCTATACATGTGTTTATAAAAGTACTCTTAGTAAAATAAAAAATGTCAGCCTGCCTCTCACATATGTCATATAACTTTGCACAATAAACATGCTTAGATATCCCTTTGTTTAAAAAAAGAAGTATTTTTCACAATTTCATTATTAAACATTTTAAACTACATTGCCCATAAGCCTTAGCCATTCTATCGATGGAAAGTGAAAGTCATGGCGCTGTTTTTTGTAGTTCAATTAAGTTATGTTCAGGTTTAAGGTTAGGATCCATAGACAGTAAAAGAAATGGACACAGCGACCCCATTGGAACTCAATTGAGACAAATGAAGCCCAGTTTTAGCGTTTTTTTAGCACTTCCGTTTCTGACGCGCAGACTCAAACGAAGCTTGACGACGTCAGCAACCTGTCTGACAGATGTAAATCTTCTAAGTGGCTGTGCGTGAAAACTGTCATCGTTAATCTTGCAGAGACGGCGAGCTTGAGCGGGGAGTTCTTTGTCATGAGTGAGCAGGAGTAAGTATTCTGATTCATTATTTTGTATAGTATTTTAAACTGTAACGCCAGTACGCCATATTAAGTTAATTGTCTGCGAGCTTCTCCACCTGTCTGTACGGTAATGCGACAGAGAGCCGAGTGGTTATGACGCAATCGTTAGCCTATTTTTTACAAAAACTGTTTATACGGGGCCATAATGTAACATAGAAGGTAATGGAGCACTTTATACATTGTCGTGTATCTTTAGAAATAAATAATGGACAAACAGAGTCTTTAAACGCCTCAGATGTAAAGTTATTCGCTGTCAAAGTGACGCCAAAATGAATGGGAGTCAATGGGAATGCTAACGCAAGTGAAGTTCTGCTAAAAGATGGCAGCCCCCACCCGACTTCAACTTCCAGTCGAGTTCCTTGCCCCTTGTTAGGATCTCGGTAAAGAGGTAATTTCACAAAATATAGCAATGCACCATTGTTAACTGAAGGTACTATTGACGTAATAATTACAGCAAAATTTACTTTGCAACATTAAACGTTTTTTAATTTGGGCTAAAAGAAAGTCCAGTCACAGCGAGTCCTCGAGTGCCAAGTGGATTTCAAAGCCAATGAAAATCCAGTTGAGCAGAAGCGACACCCTTACTTGTCCATATACGGCCATTCATGACAGGCTTTTCCGGGTTCTTGTGGTGAATTTATTTTCACCCACTAAATATAAAACTAAAATGACGGATTTGCATTGTGGGGTAAACCTGATTCAGCAATAGATTTGTTGATTACAGTTATTTATTTTCAAACAAGGGCCTCATATTTGCGATTATACACATTCTTTACCCTAATATTAATGTACAATATTTAAGCTCAACATTTTTGCATATACTGTATGAAAAAATAATATTATATTTATATATTTATAGTGTATTAAATGTATACATTTAATCACTTGTGTGTTTTTTGGAGATGTATTTACAATCTTGCAATTTTTAGCTCTACCAGTTAAACTACAGAAAAAAAGGAAAATAATAATAAAAATAAATAAATAAATACAATTTAAAAAACACAGGGATAATTTTTTTTAGTAATTTCCATATCAGTGTTTATTGATATGTCAAACTTTTCAGACAAACAATGCAAATAACACCATTCTTTCTCTCTAGTTTGTCACTATGAAGAAATAAAAACAAAAAAATAATATATTATTGTGAAATATAACAACTTTTAAAAATTACTGATTGATAAAGTAACTAATAGGTACAGACAGAATTATGTAATAGAAAATCCCTTTAAAACTAAATTGGCTAATATAAAAATATATATATAAAATAAAAAAATGAATAAATAAATAAAAATTGTCAATTTGTTTGCAGAGAAGTTTATAAAATGCCAAATAATATTTTTACAAACCAGGAGTTGCAAGGCACCAGCTGAAATCATATTCTTTTCTTTCATTTAAAAGTGATTAACTAATTAGAAAAATATTGTTAAGACTAATATTTCACATGATTACCTCTTAATCTCCTGTAATCACTGATCGCTTCTGTTGTGAACATATGCAAGACAAACTAAAACGGTTATTAATAATTATATTTTATAAATCATTTTCAGCTGGAAAATGCATTTCTATCATTAAATGACCTTAAAGGTCACACACACACACACACACACACATATATATATATATATATATATATATATATATATGGCATATAGAATACAGTAGGTGGGATGGTGATAGTGACAGGAGTGTTCACAGTAGAGATGGGAGTGTTGACTAGAGGAGAAATAATACAAGTAGACATGCTAACGACTGAGAGCAGATGTGCCACACAAGAGAGAGTGATGTGGATGCTTTTGGAAGGGCTGCTATTGTGGAGAGCTGATGGAGAAGGACTCAGTAATCTGTCAGAAATCCTGCAAGACAGGAAAAAATTGAATTTATAACATGATGAATAATTAAAACATTGACAACAAATGAAAGTGACGTGACATACAGCCAAGTATGGTGACCCATACTTAGAATTCTTGTTCTGCATTTAACCCATCCAAAGTGCACACACACAGCAGTGAACACACACACACGGAGCAGTGGGGATCATTTATGTTACGGTGCCCGGTGAGCAGTTGGGGGCAGCGCAAAAAAAGTCGTATTGCCGGGCCGAGACTCAAACCCACAACTTTATGGTTAAGAGTCAAACTTTCTAAGCACTAAGCCACGACTTCCCCCTAGCAACGGGCTAGTGGTTAAAGACAACATAACTGCAGCGTGTATAATAATAAACAGAACTTTATAATTTGTTGGTAGCGATGCTAAAATAGTCATTATAGTTATTGTTCTTGTTGTAAACACCTTTAAATGATCTAATTTGGTCAAATAAATTAAAGACCTGGGGCCGGTTGCATAAACTGCTTAAACTAATCTTTAAAAAAGTTAGCCATATAATTTGATTTACTCTAGACTTGTCATAATTGTTTAAAGTCAGTTACAAAAACATAGATTGGTCCAATTTTACTAAGAAATATGATTATCTCTTGGTTAACTGCTAGTTGGTCACAGTCTTAACATAATAGCTATGTTTACGCAACCGGCCCCTTTTGTGTCACATGACAAGTTACACAGCATTTCCTGACACAGTCTGCATGAGAGCTGAGGCGATGGTCAATGACAGCAGGAGGAAAAGCTGGAGAGTACGCTTGTACAATATCATATGAATTTGCTGAAATTGTTTGAATTATTAATACTTTGACATAGCACAGGGTTTGTACTGATGGGGTCGTGAGGTATTTAAAAAAGTAAAAAACATAAAATTCGGTGCAAAATGTAACTGCAGTAAAGTTCTGTCGAGGTGCTCAGATCAACACAGACGTACCTCTGGAAATATCTGCCTTAGCAGCTTTTGGTCTTCTCCGTAAACACACAAGATGGTCAAATTCATCCCTCTCCACAAACAAGGTTTGACAGGCCCATGGTCTTCCTTTTCAGCTGGAATAAAGAAAAAGTAACAAGTTGTTGTTGTTGTTTTAATAAGGACTTCATCTTCACTGGAAACTTCTTCAAGTTGAGCTTCGAGTACAAGTTCCCTGTTAATACAAGAACTGATCAAAATCTGATTCTGAGCTGTGAAAATATGCCATGATGAACAAGAGAAAGAAAGAAAAATATGTGTGACTTATTTATGAATTACAGTTCAGAAAATAGGAAACGAAAATGAGAGAGAGAGAGAGAGAGAGAGAGTGAGAGAGAAAGAGAGAGAGAGAGAGAGAGAGAGAGAGAGAGAGAGAGAGAGAGCATCATAAAGAGCTGCTGGACACTGAATGTTGTTGTAGGAGCTGGAGATGTATGTGATATGAAGAAACTGCAAAACTGAAAAAAAAAAAAAACACTGAATCACAATTACATTACAAAAAGGTATTAAAGGCATGGCATTGTGGTTAATGATTTTTAACTACAAATACCACAGTAAAACAGTTATCATGGTAAAAAAAAAAATATGGTAAGTGTTGTGGTCACTGGTCATTTCAGATTCGTTGCGATTGCCACACATTCGTTCACTGGCATTCACAACATATTTGTAAAGAAAACGTCAAACTGCACTTACTTTGACATTAATTGCAGACAATCAGAACAGTACCTTAAAAAATAAACCATAAAATAAAATTGTTTACAAACCTGGACAACAACGCATGGTAAGATGTTGGGTCACGCCTCCTTTTTTTGGGTGGTAACGATGGTAACGACAGTCAAAGGTCATTTGATGACGACACACCCGACAAACGAGACTGTCGTAATACGGCCGCTAGAGGGCGCTTGATTTTAAAACGTAATAATAGGTCGTAATATGCTGCTTGCACAAACGACCTATGTGGTCGTTTTTAAGAGGAGGACAGTCTCAATTGCACGCATCCTGTCACTGTAAACTGGCCTGTCAGTCATCTTGTCACAGTTGACATTCTCCACATTTCATTTCTACTGTATTGGAGGGAAATGAAGTAGCACGTTGATCTCCCAGACGTGGGTCTTTAGGCAGAGAACTTTGCTCATAATATTTTTGCATAATTAAAAGTTAATGGCCAAACATATGTTTATAAATGTTCACATTGTTGTTGTAGATGAAGTAACACAAATGACATTAAATAATGTTAACAGGTTAAATATTTATTATAAGTAATTCAAACCCCTTTATCTAAACCTCTGTTCTTAACCGTCGGTCGCGCACATCTGCCATGTTTGTAGCGTATTTTCCACACTATAAGGCACACTTAAAAGCCTTTAATTTTCTCAAAAAATGACAGTGCGCCTTATAATCCGGAGCGCTTTGTCAAAATGTTGACATTCCCTTTAGCACAGCTCTAGTGGATGCATAACGCAAGCCCAGTAAAACGTTTGACAGTGTCTTCTATTCTGTGCGCCTTATAATCTGGTGTGCCCTATATATGAAAACAGTTCTAAAAATAAGCCATTCATTAAAGGTGCGCTTTATAATCCGGTGCGCCTTATAGCACGGAAAATACATTTTAAAAAAATTTAACGTTTTTTATTTGTTTGTAGTTCTGAACAGAATCATTCGTCAAAGCGCAATGGACTGTGGGTAATATTAGCCATCAAAGTGTGCACTGATCCAAAAATCTACCTGAAACAGTCAACCATCCAAGGACTTCTGGCATACTCTTACAACATACTATGATTTGGGACACACTTATTTCAATCTCACATACTATTTAGGATGGGTAGTATGAACATTGGGACACAGGGTTGGTCTGTTATTCGCACGCACATACCCTGGCAAAGAACTGGAGAAATTGCAAGAACAGATACCAAACTCTTTTTCATGAAACATAATTCTGAACAATTCAGCAAGGAATTTAACTATCTACAATTTAAATTAAAGAGACATTTTAGTGAGCTGGAACATTGTGTGTGGGCTGAGTTTTATGTTGCTGACCAGACTATACTCATCTGGATCTTACTGACCTGGAACTATCTGACCTTGTCTGGCTGCAAACATCACCAAGCCAGCACTTTCCAGAGAGACAGTTTCTTTTTCCTTCACTCTACTTATTTAAACCTCACATTCCCTCATGATTTTTTACAGAATAAATAAAATTGCTTTGCCGTTCTAATATTAATATTAATTAATACGTTAATATTTTTTTAAAGAAATGTACTTTAATTCAGCAAGGATGTGTTATTTTATAGAAGTGCCAGTAAAGACATTTATAATGTTACAAACGTTATGTTTCAAATAAGTGCTGTTATTTTCTATTCAAAGAATCCTGAATAGTAATGTATCATGGTTTCCACAAAAGTATTAAGCAGCACAACTCTTTCCAACATTGCCAAGACTAAGACATGTTACTTGAGCACTAAACCAGCATATTACAATGATGTCTGAAAGATCATGTGACTGAAGAATGGCGTGATGGCTGCTAGAAATGAATTTTTGACATCACAGGAATAAATTACATTGTAAAATGTATTCAAATAGAAGACAGTTATTTTTAATTGTAGTAATATAGTATTACTGTTTTTAATTAAATTAGGGCAGCGTTGATGAACTTAAGAGTCTTGAACAGAACTTACTGATCCCAAACATTTGAGCAGCAATGTGTGTAGACATTTAGAAGCTAAACGCATCTTTATACACACACACACACACAACACACATATATATATATGGACTCCGCTTGTCTGGCTGACTATTTAACATTACCCTTAGAGCCACTGTCATCCCAGCTGTACTAGTCACAGTCTGCATTGTAGCTGTCCTCAGTGTTCTGTTCATTGCTATGAATCAGCAAAAGCCAGTAGAGCACAGTACAAACACAGACAGAATGTTCTGTCTGCTCGCTGGATTACTGGAGCTATTTCCAGATAGCAACTCTGTACAGTTTCTTTCTGCCACACATACACACAGACAAGGTTTTTAAAGGGCGTCCTGCCTCTGGGGACAGCTGTGTCTCTCTGAGTGAGGCTCACTGAGCCATGGCTCCTATACATTCTGTGTGAAAGCAGTGATGGCTGCGTATATGTTTGTGGATACCTTAGTGCTGGCCAGTCTTGGGATGCATGAATTCTTAGATCCTAGATTGCTGTAATATTTCTATTACATGCTGGACTCTAATGCTCATACATACAGCAGACATGACCCGTTTCAGCCTGATGAAAGACCCATCAGATCAAAAGAACTGTGAATGGCAGCACTGTGTTCAGAGATGGTCTTGACAGAAGCTCTGGGTGTGACCATGTTTTGGTTTGACTCTGGGATGTTTGTGCTTTATCTGCTGTCAATATAGTTAGACTGTATGTGTATATATAAACTTGCCAACACTATGTATGTGTAAATGTGGGTCAGGAAAAAAAGAGGAGATTGATATGCAGCAGATCCGCTCTGGTTGTCAGGGCTGTGGGATATATTAGATTGGAGGGATTTCTTGGACATGACACCAGAGAACATTCAATTGCCCTCAACCACACCATTCACACAGTTCAGGATGTCCCATTCATTCTCTATTATGCGACACACTTACATGCTATATGTGTAAATGATGCTGAGGTCCTGACAATAGTGCAGGTGCGGTTTAGTAATCTCCATTTTTTTTTAGTCCTAGGTATTATGATTTAGATCAGAGAGGATGTGATGGGAAGATAATAATGCTATTTGAAGACAAAAGATAGAGCATGATTTATTAGGATATGTATGGATTAATAATAATAATAATAATTCTTTACATTTATATAGCGCTTTTCTAGACACTCAAAGCGCTTTACATAGACAGGGGGTATCTCCTCATCCACCACCAGTGTGCAGCATCCACCTGGATGATGCGACGGCAGCCATATTGCGCCAGAACGCCCACCACACACCAGCTTACTGGTGGAGAGGAGACAGAGTGATGAAGCCAATCAGTAGATATGGGATTGTTAGGAGGCCATGATGGTCAGAGGCCAATGGGCGAATTTAGCCAGGATGCCGAGGTCACACCTCTACTCTTACATAGATATGAACTCATATACAGTTTATAGGTTCTGTTTTACTGTAGTTATTGTTGGCACAAAAAGTTTGGAGTTTTTATCAGATCAGAAAACTTGATAAGGGAAATTCTTTAATAAAAGGAAAGAAAAAACAAGTTTTTTCAAACTTACTTTTGCCTACATATCTAAATGTGCAACACGTAGGGTGACATTTACATCTGTGACCTGCATGGACCAAAATTTTCTGTCAGCAAGTTCTCTTTATTTGCTCTGTTCCTTGTGAACATATGCAAGTTGAGAAATGTGCTCATCAGTCTCACATTCAGATCATAAGATGACATTTTTTGTCTCTAAATTACTTGAATGGTAAGATGTATGCTGTTTTTATACTTTTGTGTCTGTCTGTTGTACCTAAAAATTAGATTAACATGTAATTGACATGTTTCTTCTTCTCCAATATCTTTTCTTTCCTGTGGCACCAAGTAAGTCAGGACTGCCATTGTTACTTTCTCAAAAAAACAAAACAAAAAAAAAACCCAGACATGTACTGGCAGAATTCTACACACTGTGGGGATGCAAATTAAATACAGTGCAAACAGTAACTTATAATTCTTCCCTGTACTCACACATGCGCTGGAGTTGCAGTGGACTTTGGACTGTACCAGATGGTTTCTGAGTCTCTGAGAGGGGAGGGCAGACGAGCAGAGTGGAGCGGAGCAGAGGAGGGTGGGGGGTGGAAGAGAATGCAGAAAAGTGGCAGTGGTCTTTTCACTGAGCGTTTGTGTCTGGAGCGTTCACTAGCTTCTACCACTCTCTCGCTCTTATTGTTGCTTAGGTTGGAGCTTGAAACTGGATTTAACTGACTCCTTAGAAGGAAAGTAAAGTGAAATAGAGAAGCAGAGCAGAACGTGTGCTGTACATGTTTTTCAGATATCTCATGTACGAATATAAAGAATGGTCACAACACCAAACAAACGGATGAAGTTGAGGAATTGTGGGTAAGTAGATTTCTGGCTATGTGCTGTGTGTATGTTTGTGAGGTTACGTTTGGGGAACATAAGCATGTTTTTCTCAGTACAGTTTTTCACTTCATGGCAATGGAGGGTCTAAAGTTAGCACACACGTTTTCT